>NC_059181.1:7133348-7311401 GCF_019923935.1 Bubalus bubalis | reverse complement strand
CACCCTGCTTATTTAACTTCTATGGCAGTACATCATGAGAAATGCTGGACTGGAAGAGCACAAGCTGGAATCAAGGTTGCCGGGAGAAATATCAATAACCTCAGATATGCAGATGACACAACCCTTATGGCAGAAAGTGAAGAGGACTAAAAGCCTCCTTGATGAAAGTGAAAGTGGAGAGTGAAAAGTTGGCTTAAAAGCTCAACATTCAGAAACAAAGATCATGCCATCCAGGCCCATCACTTCATGGGAAATATATGGGGAAACAGTGGAACAGTGTCAGACTTTATTTTTTTGGGCTCCAAAATCACTGCAGATGGTGACTGCAGCCATGAATTTAAAAGACACTTACTCCTTGGAAGGAAAGTTGTGACCAACCTAGATAGCATATTCAAAAGCAGAGACATTACGTTGCCAACAAAGGTCCGTCTAGTCAAGCTGTGGTTTTTCCTGTGGTCATATATGGATGTGAGAGTTGGACTGTGAAGAAGGCTGAGTGCCGAAGAATTGATGCTTTTGAACTGTGGTGTTGGAGAAGACTCTTGAGAGTCCCTTGGACTGCAAGGAGATCCAACAGCCCATTCTGAGGAGATCAGCCCTGGGATTTTCTTTGGAAGGAATGATGCTAAAGCTGAAATTCCAGTACTTTTGCCACCATGCAAAGAGTTGACTCATTGGAAAAGACTCTGATGCTGGGAGGGATTGGGGGCAGGAGGAGAAGGGGACGACAGAGGATGAGATGGCTGGATGGCATCACTGACTCTGGACGTGAGTCTGAGTGAACTCTGGGAGTTGGTGATGGCAGGGAGGCCTGGTGCTGCCAATTCATGGGTCGCAGAGTCAAACCGACTAAGCGACTGAACTGAATGATACATAGGGGAGAATACATTCAGATTTTATGAAGTAAATTTATAAGCATCCTTCTATTTCTCAATGAGAGGGCAGCCAAAGTACAGTAAATATTTATTCATACCCACACACTTTCGCCACCTGATGTGAAAACTGACTCAGTGAAAAGTCCCTGATGCTGGGAAAGATTGAACACCGGAGGAGAAGGGGATGACAGATGATGAGGTGGTTGGATGCCATCATGGACTCATGGACATGAGTTTGACTAAGCTCTGGGAGTTGGTGATGGACAGGGAAGCCTGGTGTGCTGCAGTCCATGGGGTCACAAAGAGACAGACACGACTGAGGAACTAACATATACATATGAACTGACATACCTATAGAGAACCATCTGGATTTTATAAATTACATTCATAAGCATTCTTCACGAAAGGGCAGCATAAACACCGTAAATATTTATTCTTACACACATATACATATGAGAGAATACATCTGGATTTTATATTACATTCATTAGCATTCTTCTATTTCTCCATGAGAGGGCAGCATAAGCACAACAATATTGATTCATACACATATATACTCTGCAGAGTCCCTAGATCTGCAAGGAATCAAACCATCAATCCTAAGGGAAATCAGTCCTGAATATACATGGAAGGATTGATGCTGAAGCTGAAAATCCAATGCTTGGCCACCTGATGCAAAGAACTGACTAGTTCTTTGACTGAATGCAAACTAGTACAGCCACCCAGAGAACATGTGGAGATTCCTAAAAAAAAACTGGAAATAGAATTGCCATATGACATAAACACGAGGAAACTAGAATTGAAACAGACATGTGTACCTCATTGTTAATCGAAGCACTGTTTACAATAGTCAGACATGGAAGCAACCTAGATGTCCTTTGGCAGACAAATGGATAAAAGCTGAGGTAAATATCACATAAAATATTACTCAGCAAATAAAAAGATGCATTTGAATTAGTTCTAATGAGGTATGAACTGGAGCCTATTTTACGAGTGAAGTAAGTCAGAAAGAAAACACCAATAGAGTATATTAACGCATATATGGGGAAAATGGCAACGATGACCATATAGCGAGACAGCAAAACAGACACATAGAAACAGACTTTTGGACTCTGTGGGAGAAGGCCAGGGTGATATGACTTGAGAGACTAGCACTGAAACATGCATATTACAATATGTGAAATAGATCACCCATCCAACTTTGATACATGACATAGGGCACACAAAGCTGGTGCACTGGGAAAACCCTGAGGGATCAGATGGGGAGAGAAGTGGTCGGGGTTCCAGGATGGGAAGATAGCACACCCATGGCTGATTCACTCATATTGGCAAAACCCACCACAATGCTGCAAAGTAAGTAGCCTCCAATTAAAATAAATACATTAATTTAAAAGAAAAAGACCCATGTACATGCTGTCTACAAGAAACCCACTTCAGGCCTAAAGACACATATAGACTGAAAGTGACAGGATGGAAAATATATGCCATGCAATGGGAATCAAAAGATGGAATAGCAATCCTCATATCATCCTTAAACTAAAGAAGATTACAATAGTTAAAGGACACTACATCGTGATGAAGGATCAATACAAGATGAAGACATAGCAATTGTAAACTCTATGCCCCCAACACAGGAGCACCTCAATACATAAGACAAACTAACAGACATTAAAAGGAAACTGACAGTAAAACAATCATAGTCGACTTTAACACCCCATTCATACCAATGGCAGTCATCAAACAGAAAATTAATACAGAAACACATCTCTTAAATGACACTGAGATGAGATGAATCTCATTGATATCTTGAGGACATGCCATCCAAATGGAGAAGAATACACCCTTCTTCTCAAGTGCACATGGAACATTCTCCAGGATAGACCACATCTTGGGTCCCAAATCAAACCTCAGTAAATTAACAAAATTGAACTTGTATCAGCATCTTCTCTGACCACAACACTATGAGATTAGATATCAAGTAGAAGAAAAAAACTGTAAGACACACAAACACGTGGAGATTAACAACATGTTTCTATAACCACAGGTTACTGAAGAAATAAAATGGAAATGACAAACTTTCTAGGAAAAAATGACAATGAAAACACGACACTCAAAACCTATGGGATGCAGGAAAAGCAGTTCTAAGAGGAAGTTTGTAGCAATATGACCCCAACTCAAGAAACAGAAAAGCATCGAATAGACAACCTCAATTGACTCCTAAACAACCGATAAAGAAGACAAACAACAAAATAGCCAAAATTAGTACATGGAAGAAATCATAAATATGAACAGAAAATAAATGAAAAATAAATGAAAGAAACAACAGCAAAGATTATAAACTAAAAGCTGGTTCTTTGAGAAGATAAACAAAATTGATAAACCTTTAGCCAGACTCATCAAGAACAATAGAGAGATGAACCAATCAACAAACTTAGGAATGAAAAGGAGAGGTTACAACAAAAATGCGAAATACAAAGGATTATAAGAGACTATTATGAACAACTCTACAGCAATAAAATGGATCCTGGAAGAAATGGACATGTTTAGAAAAGCTCAATCTTCCAAGACGACCACGAAGAAATAGAAATGTGAACAACCCAATTACAAGCTCCAAATCGAAGCTGTGATCGAAAAGTTCCCCAAAGCCAAAAGCCTAGGACCAGTGGCTTCACAGGTGAATTCTATCAAACATTCAGAGAGGAGCAAATGCCTATCCTTCTAAAACTCTTCCAAAAACTGCAGAGGAAGAAACTTCCAAACTCATTCTGCAAGGCTACCATCACCCTGATATGAAAACCAAGGACAAGACTAAATAAGAAAACTACAGACCAATATCACTGATGAACATGGATGCAAAAACATCCTCAGCAAAATTTAGCAAACAGAATTCAACAACACATCAAAAACCGATCAAGTTGGGTTATTCCAGGGATGCAAGGATTCTTCAATATTTGCAATCAATCAATGTGACAGACCATATTAACCAAAGGAAGCTAAAAATCATATGATAACCTAAATGGATGCGAAAAAGCCATTAATTTAATTTTAAATTATTAAAATAAAGTTTTAAAAAGACATAAACTAAAAAAATTTTAAAAAGTGTAAATAACTCAAATGTCCATCAACTGGTGACGAATAAATAAACATGCAATGCAAATATTTGGCCATCAAATGAATGGAGTTCTTATACAAGCTATTAACATGCTAGCGCTTGAAATGATTATGTTAATTAAAAGAAGCCCAGGAACAAAAGGCTGTGTATTGCATTATACTGTTCATGTGAATGCGTATGTCCCGATTAGGTAATGCTCTAAAGACCGAAAACAAGGACTGTGAATGAAAGCGCCCAGATGAAGGGGCAAATGGAAAATGTCTGCCAACTGGAGAGTGTTTCCCATTGGAGGGATGAAAATATTCTAGAATGAGGCTGTGGTTATGGTTATTCAACCTATGAATAAGTTACAAATCAATGAATTATACAGCTTAACTAGTAAATCCATGGTACAGGTACAACACGTCAATAAATAAAATGCTTAAAAAAAAAAAAAAACTACTGAAATTAACTTCTACTTCCAGGAATATTATCCTTCAAAAACAAAGGAGAAGGAGATACTCTCATATCAACAAAAAATTGGGGAATTCATTCTCAGCAGATACCTTGTCTGTAAGAAATGTTAAAAGAAGTTATTTACACAGGATAAGAAGATATTGAAGAGAAACTATGAGTTAAGAAAGACTGTTATGTTGAAGTTTGACAGAAAACACCAATATTCTGGAAAGCAATCATCCTTCAATGAAAAGTTAATTGAAAAAATAAAGGAAGACAAATTGAAATGAAGGGTTGTTTTCTTATTATTAATTGGTAAAAGATAAATGCTTGTTTGGGCTTCTCCATCTTTGCTTTTCGCCAATTATGAGTCTTCATAATTAAGGTGGGTTTCATGTATACATGATCTCTTTTCACTCAGTGGTAAAGAATCTGCCTGCAATGCAGGAGCTGTAGCAGGTGCGAATTCCATCTCTGGGTCAGGAAGATCCCCTGAAGGAGAGCATGGCAACCCACTCCAGTATTCTTGACTGGAGAATCCCTGTGAACAGAAGAGACTGGTGGGCTTACAGTCCATGGGGTGGCAAAGAGTTGGGACATGACTGTGCAAGGAAACAACAGCAGACGTATGCCTAACAGAGACTCTGAAGATACTAAAAATAGATGAGAAAATTCTCAGCCTAAACAAAGCAAGACAAACAAACAAAAAAACCTAGATTGTAGAGCTGAATTATGAAAGGTTTTAGGCAGTAAAATGTCTCCCAACAGTAGTGTAAACAGTGTGTTCCACACAGGAGAGAGGAGTAATTTTTAATACTCACTTAATAGAAAAACATTCTAGTTACATTCATAAATTAAAGGAAATGAAAATGTTCAGAAAACAAACATAGTATAAAATCTACTGATGATTTTATGTCTAATTAAGACTGCAAAACTGTAAGGGAATCTTTAAGAAAAAATATCTGTGAAAGTTTACGCAGCCCCCAATGAAAAGAGTTGGACACGACTGAGCGACTGAACTGAACTGAAGCAGCCCCAATGAACGTAATTTTATTTTCTTTTTTCCCATAGTCTCAAAATAGCTGACAAAGAATTTCACTTTAAAACGTATTTTTCAATTTCAGCAGGATATTTCATATTCAAACATAGGATTTTTCATGATAAAAAGTTTGTACTTTGCAGTGAATATTTTGTTTCACTGATTTAGACATAAATAAAATCACATTGTGTGTCTTTGCCTTGACCATCTTTATGGCATCACTGTGCATTTAGTATCAACGGTTTGAATGTGTGGACTGTGACGTTCTCGGGTCATATACTCTTGAAGCCTAGCTTGAAGGATTTTGAGCATTACCTTCCTAGCATGTGAAATGAGTGCAGTTGTGTGGTAGTTTGAACATTGTCTGGCATTGCCCTTCTTTGGGATTGAAATGAAAACTGAACTTTTCCAGTCCTGTGGCCACAGCCAAGTTTTCCAAACTGGCTGGTGTATTGAGTGCAGCACTTTAACAGTACCACCGTTTAGGATTTGAAAGCATTCAGGTACAATTTAATCACCTCCACTAGCTTTGCTTGTACTGCTGCTTCCTAAGGCCCACGTGTCTGCACTACAGGATGTCTGGCTCTAGGTGAGTGATCACATCATCATGGTAATCCAGGTTATTAAGATTTTTTTTAACAGTTCTTCTGTGTATTCTTGCTACTTCTTCTTAATCTCTTCTGCTTTAGCTAGGCCCATAACGTTTCTGTCTTTTATTGTGCCTGTCTTTGCATGAAATGTTCCCCTGGCATTTCTCATTTTCTTGAAGAGATCTCTACTCTTTTTCACTCTATTGTTTTCCTCTGTTTCTTTGCTTTTTTCAAATCCCTTGTGAGTATACACTGGAAGTGACAAATAGATTCAAGGGTTAGATCTGGCACACAGAGTACCAGAAGACCTATGGATGGAGGTTCCTAACATTGTACAGGAGGTGGAGATCAAAACCATCCACGAGAAAAAGAAATGCAAAAAGGCAAAGTGGGTGTCTGAGGAGGCCCTACAAATAGATGAGAAGAGAAGAGAAAGGCAAAGGAGACACAGAAAGATACAGCCACCTGAATGCAGAGTCCCAAAGACTAGCAAGGAGAGATAAGAAGGCCTTCTTAAGTGAGCCACCAGGTAAGTCCCTTATCTAATAAAAGGGATTTCTCAGTGAGATCACTATGCGCTCAGTCTCCTCCTATGGACACTATGTCATAGTGCCTCCTCCCCTCCCCAGCTGGGGGTCACCGTCTGCTAGTCTCAGTGCCTGGGGAGAGGGGGCACCACAGCCTCTCCCATGGGGAAGCCACAGACCCGAGAACCAGGTGTGTCTCCCTGAGGATGTGATTGTACAAATCATGCACTCACCTTTAATCATCACCTCACACCCTGCAGTCGCCGAGAGACCATGGACCCTGCCACCTGGCCCCACCTCGGCAGTCACCCACATTCAGTGGACGCGCGGACGGATGACAAGCCCCACAAGACAGGGCTGAGAATAGCCTCTGCAAAGCCCAGCTCCTCAACGTGCCCACCGGCAGCCCCAAGGTGGCTTCCGGTTCAGGCCGGTGACATCACAGTACGTGACTTAAATGCAGCCTCCGTGATACCCAGCTTCACCCATGTGTCATCCCTCAGCCCTGAAGCAGCTCCTGGTTCAGCCCAGTGATGTCACAGGATGCGAACGAGGAGCGGCCTCCGCAATGCCCAGCTCCTCAGTGCGCCGTGCCTCAGCCCCGAGGTGGCTTCTGGTTCAGGCCGGTAACGTCGCAGGACGTGACTGAGACGCAGCCTCTGTGATGCCCAGCTCCACACACGCACCATCTGTCAGCCCCAAAGCAGCTTCCAGTTCAACCCGATGACGTCACCAACAAACCACTCGGCCCAGATGAAGTTGCCTGCGAAGGTGTTGGTACGGCCCCACACCCATGCGCAAAGGTAGGGGAGCCCCCACTGGGTCAGCTTCTCCAGGGACCAGGCCGGGTGGACGCGGACAAACTCCAGGTTCTCTGTGAGGTTGATGCTGGCCACCCACAGCCTGCCTGGGACAAGAGAGGGGCTGCTGTTCATGGTGCAGGCTGTTGGGTCAGCTGCCCAGGCGTGCGGCCACTAACCCATGGAGTCATGTGGCCAACCAAACCGTGTGGGCACTGACTCATGTGGTCACCCACCCATGGGGTCACTACCCCATGCACTGATCCCTCCACTGGCCACCAACCCCTGTGGGCACCCACCCATGGGGTCACTAACCTGTGAGGGCATGCGCTCACCTGTCCACATGATGACCCACTCGCACCGTCACCCGCCCATGGGGTCACCCACTCACCGAGTCAGCAACTCACATGGTAACCCACCCTGCACTCAGCAACTCAAACTGGTCACCCACCCACACAGTCACCCACCCACGCAGTCTCCAACCAACACGGTCTCTGGCCTATGTGACCAGTAATCCATGGGGTCACCCACCCACGCAGTCACCCACCCATGAGACCCCTAACCCATGGGGTCACCTGCCCACGCAGTCACTAAGCTGTGCCATCACTCACCCAGACTCTGGCCTCCGCAGAGGTCAGAGATTCAGATGTCCAACAGAGACCAAAGTTCAGACAGCAGGGGCTCATAGGGGTGTTGACTCATGAATTTCTCCTGTTACAAAGGGCAGGTGGGCTGGAGAGTGACCCCAAAGATGTCCATGTCCTGGCCCCGTGTGGTGGACACAATAATGTTCACATGGATGTCCACATCCTGTCTACATCCTAACCCCTGTGGTGGACACAGTAACATCCCCAAGGATGTCCACGCCCTGGTCCCCATGTGCTGAACAGAATAACATCCCCTAATACGTCCTGTTCCATTTCTCCACTTGAACACAAAGCCAGACCCATGCACGAGGACATGTGTGCGACCAGGTGTCCCGGTTTGAAGGCAGCACTCCCCTGGGTGGCTGCAGCTCTTCATGAGCTCCAGGTAGTGGATGAGGTCTCAGGGCTTCACCTGGTTCCCCCACCAGTAGGGGATACCGGGCCACAGTTCTGCATGCTGACTCATGGATGCCTCGTCCTTGTATGACAGGATGACCTGCTGGCCCTGGGACCACAGCTGGTGCAGAGTCAGCACCTCCTAGGGGGAGAATCATCCGGGTGCCCATGAGACATGTGCACAGGGGTTATTGGGGTGCCTTGTGACATAATGTGTCAGTTATCGGGGGTGTCCGAGAAGCTACAGTGATGTGTGGATTATTAGGGTGTCTATGAGCAGTGATGGGCTGGTTATTGGGTTCTCTGTGAGAAGAGACAGTCATGGGTGGGTTATTGGCATGTCTGAGTAGAGACACTAGTGGGTCGATTACTGGGGTGTCTGAGTGGAGATGGTGATGGTGGGTTATTGGGGTGTCTTGAGCAGTGATTGGTAGATTTTGGGGGTGTTTGAGTGGAGACAGTCGTGGGTAGATTACTTGGGTGTCTTGAGCAGTGATGGGTCGATTATTGGGGTGCCTGAGTGGAAACAGAGGTGGATGGATTATTGGGGTTTTTGATAGAAAACAGCAGGTGGATTACTGGGGCATTGTGAGGCATGATTGATGGATTTTGGGGATGTCTGAATAGAGACCAGGCAGGGTGGATTATTGGGGGTGCCTGTGACCAGTGATGGGCTGGTTATTGGGGTGTTTGAGTGGAGACAGTGGTGGGTGGATTACTGGGGTTCCATGAGCAGCATCACCTGGTGCCTGAATCAGCCTCATGCAGCAAGCAGATAGTTTGATTACAGTGAGGCCTAGTACTCCCACCACCCCCACTGCCAAGAGCATGGGGAGCCTGTGGCCCCTGTTCACACCCCCACGGGGACACAGCATGTCCCCAAAGATGTTCTTGATGCAGCCCATCAGGTACTCATGCAGGTCCTCCATCACGCCCTCGAAGTTCCTGCATGCCAGGATAACCACTTCCTGTGGGTGGTTCTCCAGCCACTCTGAGATCTCCATGAGCATGTCCTGGGTGGGGGTGGGGTGAAGGGCCTTGTAGTGAGAGACAGAGGGTCATGGGTGGGGAATTCCCCCGGCACAGCCACTCTACAGATGGGTTGGGGTGTCCTGACACACAAAGACATAAAGCATGGTGCCTGGTCCCAAGGGACCCAGCCTCTCTTGAGTGGCAGTGGGGAACCGTGGCATTGCTCTGGTGTGCTGGTGTGTGTGTGTGTGTGTGTACACACTCCAGTAGGTACAAGTGCACACACAGGTGTGCATGTGTTCAGGGTCTGTGTGTGCATGGATATGCATGTGTGTGTGCATGCACAGCAGCAGAGAGCATTGCTTATAACATTGTGTGAAGTCTGTGCTCCAGGGAGCATGCAAGGCCAGCAGGGTACATGCACACTGAGGCCCAGGACAGAACCTCCAGACCCCAAGGGTCTTTAGGTTCTGTGGTGGGGGCACTGGGGGCCGAGGCCAGTGTGAGACTTTAAGTGACTTGGCCAGCAGCCGAGAGAATGGACTGGACACCCCAAAACTGGACACAGGAAAAGACATGTCAGGGACCTGGTATAGCCAAATTCTGGGAGACACCCCAGAGGCCAGGGGTGCAGGTGTGCGTTCAGAAATGCGTGTTGGTTGGGAATTCTGAGTGACTGATGCCAGAGGTTTTCCCTCTCATGCCTGGAGTGGACGTGTGTCCGTCCCATTAGAGGTCAGTGTCCTCTAATGGGAGTGGACCTGTGTTTTCCCCTTAGAGGTCAGCCTCTCCTGTCTGGAGTGACTGTGTGTCCATCTGAGTGGACGTGTGCCCATCCCCTCAGAGGCCCTCCCCCTCCTGCCTGGACCAGACGTGGTGTCCCTGGCTGGCGGACCCCCCCCTCCGTAACCCTGCCCCCACCCCCACCTCCATGAGGGCCGTCATGTACACCATGTGGCCAGAGTGCAGGTTCCTCTCAGTGCCCTCCTCCATGTGCGCCAACTGCAGGTCCTCACACCAGCATCCAGGTGCTTCATGATGCTCAGAACCTGCACACAGAGGTCAGTCATCTGTGCTGGGCACAGAGGGCAGCCCCACTCAGGGGCTGGGCATGCACTGAGGATGCCCAACTGAGGGCCACATTGGCCACTGTGAAATCAACCGTGTTGGTGCTGCTGGGGTTGAGGCACTGCTTCTGGGAACAGGGTCCCCAGGGTCAGTGGTCATGTGGAGCACAGAGCCCGGGTCAAGATTGTGGTCTTGGGGGGGTGTTCCTGCAGAGTCCAGCCTCACACTCCTTCAGGCAGTCCCTGGGTGGAAGCTCCCTGTGGGTTCAATGCCAAGGCTCCATGACACCCAAGCTGGACCCTTGGACATGAGGACACACTAGACCCACAGAGATCTGTGCCCACCCCCACAAACAGCACTAGGAAAGGCAAGAAGGAATCAAGGGAAGAGAACAAAAGGACAAAACATCTGTCCACGACACAAATAAGACAGGAAAAAGCAAAAAATAACTTTAACGTACATTGAAAAGTGAAAGTTGCTCAGTTGTTTCCAACTCATTTTGATCCGGTGGACTGTAGCCCACCAGACCCCTCTGTCCATGGAATTATCCAGGCAAGATTACCAGAGTGGGTTGCCTTTCCCTTCTCCACATCTTCCCAACCCAGGATCGAACCCACATCACCCTCATTGCAAGCACATTCTTTACCAACTAGCCACCAGGGAAGCCCTAATATAAATTTGTAGCAGAAAATGTACTGTGTTCTCTACAAGGAGTCATAATGGAAAAAGAAAAAAACACAAGGATGAAAAAGTGGGGAAGAAAATAATAGATTCTCTCTATCCAAAATAAAAGAAAAAGCAAAAACTAATATTAACATAAACTAGTCGCAGAAAATGGTACTGTGTTCTCTACACAGAGTCACAATGGAAAAAGAAAAAGATATAAGGATAAAAAATGGGAAAGGGTGTCACAGCCCCACCCCCCAATCCAAATTAAAAGAAAAAAGAAAGACTCATATGAATATTGTCAGCTATTGTCAGGCACTTGCCATCCACCTCTACAAGGATTAAATGAAGTGCTGCTGCAGCCGCTGATCTTAAACACCCCCTGAAAGACCACCACCTGTGCCCCCCACCCCACACACACCCAGGTCTCTTTGAGAGCCATACCACTTGAGACCATGGCACCAAGGTCCCCCAGTATGGAGGGGACCCTGCCCTGGAGGGACGCAGAAGAAAGGGACCCAGCACCAAGGGACCCTCTGAGCAGAGGGACCCCAGTCCTGCAGGACTCCCGGGCTCTGGTGGACCCCCTGCTGCTCGCTCCCTCCTCTGGGTGTGAGCTCTTAAGGCCAGCCTGTAGGCAGCTGATGCAAGCAAGAATGTAGTTTGTCCACATTCCAGCCCTGGCTCTCTGCCAATCAGATCCCCTGAGGAGGATTCCAGCAACCAGGGACCTCCCAGGAGGAAGCAATCACACAGGTAAGAGCTGTGCTTGACAGCCTCTTGTCCTCTTGGGAGGACCAGCCCAGGAGCAGAAAAACCAGGAATATGACTGCCCCTCAAGTGCGGGTACAGGAAGGCAGGGGCCATCTGTCCCGCCCAGGTGGGCCCCTGCTCCTGAGGGCACCTGGGCCCCGGTGGGTTTCTACCCCATCCTGCATCCACCCCCTGGGTAACGTGTGTGCCAGTGACAGGACCACTGTCAATTGGGTGCCCCCTCCCCACAGACAGGGCCCCCAACATTGACTCCTCTTCATCCTCCACAATGACTGCCTCCCACCCCGGCTTCTCTGCACCCCATAAAACCCCCGATCCACCCTGGAGAAGCACTACAGGGGAGGGGTGTGAGTGCGTGCGTGTGTTCTCAGTCGCTTCAGTTGTCTTGACTCTCTGTGACCCCATGGACTCTAGCCTGCTGGGCTCCTCTGTCCATGGGACTTCCCATGTGAGAATACTACAGTGAGGTGCCATTTTCTCCCCCATGGGATCTTCCCGATCCAGGGATCTAGCCCGGGCCCCACGCATTGCAGGCTGATTCTTTCCCATCTGCGCCACCAAGAAAGTCTCCCTGGAGGGGGTGCTGGGGTGCAAACATAAACCCACCTCAAAGAACATGGGAACTCAGCTATTGCTTATCTGGGACCAGGAAGGAGCTCTGGTGTCAGCTCAGCTGCACAAAGGGCGGAACCCAGCCTTCCCCTTCCCTTCCCAGGTCCCCCAGCCTCTGTAACTTCAGACGGTGATGCTGTTAGTCCATGGGTCCCCGTTCTGGCTTCAGGCTGGTTCCACAGTAAAGCTGTGTCCTTTCCTACCTTTCTGGGAGGCTCTCTGGGTGGGGAAGATCTCCTGGAGGAGGGCATGGCAACCCACTCCAGTATTCTTGCCTGTAGAATCCCATGGACAGAGAAGCCTGGCAGACTACAGTCCATGGGGTCAGACATGACTGAGCAACTAAACAGCAATTCTGCTTTACAGCAGGTTTATTCTCAATCTCGTTTCCCCAAGAGGGATAAGGACACCGCCCCCTGTGGGTGACACTAGCGGCTGGAGCTGGGTCCAGGGCCCAGGCGTGCCCGCAGACCCTCACCTGGGTGGTGGACCTCTTGAGCACCATGGGCAGGGTGACACATGGCAGCACTTTGCCCAGAAGCTGCAGCAGCCTTGACTCCTTGTGAGAGATGGGTGACTTCTTGTTCAGGCAGTAGGTCATCATGCTGTGGCTCCCTGCAGGCAAACCAGGCAGGGGACACGTCACCCCCTGAGCCTGTCCTCTGTGCCCCCAAGCCACCCTAAGGATGCACAGCTATAGCACCGCGGGGTATGGGGGAGTCCCGAAAGTCATATCCACTGAGTCCTGGGGACTGAATCTTGTCTCGAAATGGGGTCTCTGCAGATGTGAGAAAGTGAAAGTCAATTTATTTAAGGAATCCCCTTTTTGGACAGGAAAGGCTTAAGGTGGCTTTTGATTTTATGGTTTGTTGTTTCCCAGGTGGTGCTCGTGGCAAAGAGCCTGCTTGCCAAAGCAGGAGGCATAAAGGATGCAGTGGTGATCCCTGGGTTGGGAAGATCCCCTGGGAAGGGAATGATAACCTACTCCATTATTCTTGCCTGGAGAGTCCATGGACAGAGGGGCCTGGTGGGTACAGTCCATGGGGCTGCAAAGAGTCAGACACAACTGAGCACAGAGAGACCTTCTCTAGTTACAAGTACTTTGAAGTTATTCATAGTATTTTCAGGCTTTTTATGACGCCAATGTTGTGGTCATTTATGTGTGGTTTTACTTATTCTTTTCCCTTTTAAATCTGTGTGATCTGTTTCAGAGACAGTGTGGAGAGGTTCACACTTTAGCAGTCACCTGGGGACAATCCAGAAATCTTCCCTTCTGTCTCTGAACATAGGTTTGGACTAGCTTTATTTCTTTCTCTTTTTTCTTTTCTTATTTATTCTCAGGGTCAAGGGATAGGAAGGAGGATTTACAAGTTCATAATATAATTTGATTTGATGATGTTATGGAAGAGTGGATGGATGGGTGGATAGATAAGTAGATGGATGGATGGATGAATGGATGGTGAGTGGGTGGATGGATCAATCAGTGGATGGGTGGATGATGGATTGGTTTGTGGATGGATGGATGGATGGATGGATGCTGGATGGGTGGATTTATGGATGGATGAGTGGGTGGTTGGATGGATGAGTGGATGGATAGGTGAGTGGGTGGATGGACAGATAGATGAGTGGATGGGTGGGTGTGTGGGTGGATGGATGGATGGGTGGGTCAGCAGCATGTGGCCCATGCACACAGTGGTGTATGAGTCACCATGAAAAGGAGTGAAGTTCTGACACAGGCTACATCATGGATGGACCTTGAACACACGATGGTCAGTGAGAGAAGCAGACACAGAAGGACACATTTTACCTGTCCATTTATAAAAGATGTCCAGAACAGGCAAATTTACAAAGACAGAAGCAGATGAGTGGTGCCCGGGCTTGGGGGAGAGGCATCGAGTTATTTTGTAAGGGGTATGGGAAGGAGAGCGGCCAAGGGCCACTCTGTGGTCCTGAAGACTTGGAAGCCTCCTCCATGTGGGGTCCCCACAGCTTTCCCCACGGGGAAGCACCCGGAAGGGCCGAGAGACTGGGTCCACGGTTCCCTGTCTGCTCCACACTCTCAAGGGAAGAGCCGTGTGGGGGCCCCTCCTCCCAGGCAGGGTGGGATGGCCTCATAGAACCCCACAGCTGTCGAGAGGGTGAGAAAGAGTCTAAAGCTGCCTTCCATAGAAAACAGCACTTCCTGTTTGTCCAACTGTCCATGTGCGCTCCCAGCGGGCAGTGTCCAGTGTCACAGAGCCAGGGCAGGGCCCAGTGTCTGCACGGCCAGAGGAGTGCTGGTGGAGAATGGGGCACGTTTACACCTTGAGGAGGTGAGCAGGGTGCTGTCTGGCAGGGACCCTCCCCTCCCAGGCCACGGTGTCTGGGGGCCACCCCTCAGATGGCCTGAGCACAGCAGTGTCACCCTGGAAGTGCCCGCCTGCCTGGTCACCACTGGCCATCCCCAAATCCAGATGCCCGCCCATAGCTGAGCTTTGCAGCACTTTTTGCAACCAAACTGGCTGGAGTCAGAGGTTCCTCATTTTAATTAGATAGTTCTGGTATCACTTATCGAGTTGTTTTGGGGGCGGGTGGCCCCCTTAAACTTTGGGTCCTCCAAGCTCAAGTGCAGAAAGTGCTGCACAAGCTCTGATGGAAAACGTGGGTGGAAAGCTGAGGGGTCCCCAGGAGTAGGACAGAGTGGCTGAGAAAAACACAACCCTGCCCCCCAGGGAGGCCAGCGTGTGTCCTGAAGGTGGGCTCTCGGGGGTTCATATACCTTCTGGGTTGAATGGGATAAAGTGGACAGACAAGGGAAGGTGCTGGTGTGTGTATGTGTGTGTGTGCAGTATGTGTGCGTGTGTGTGCATGTGTGTTTGGTGTGTGTGTGTGCATGCGTGTGTGTGTTCAGTATGCCTGTGTGTGCCTGCATGTGTGCATGTTTGGCTCTGAGGCTTCCCACACTTGGACCCATCTTGCAGCCGCATCTCCGCTGAGTCGAGCCTATGGGGCCTCACCTGGGATGGAGAGGTGGTGCAGGGGCATGTCCCAGAGCCAAGAACTCAGTGCCGACATCCAGTTGGAGTTCACTTTGGTGGCACAGGAAGGAGCCGGGCAAGCTCACCTGCCAGCCCATCGGAGGCCCAGCCTGGGCAATCTGGGGGAGGAAATAGGGTGTTGCATAATTAAAACAGGACATACAGAAGACCCGGTGCTGGCGGCATGGAGGTGTGGCTCTGAGAAACTTGTACCTGTGGACTTCTCTCCAAGAGAAAGGAGGATGGGGTGGTGAAGAGGGGAGAAGTGCTCTAGAGACGGAGAAACTGAGACACAGAAAGAAATGGACAGAGACATGAAAAGAGACAAACAGAAGTAGGGCGAGGGGGCAGAGAGACACAGGAGGTTAAGTGGGGGTTTGAGGAGGAGCAAGGGAGTGGGGAGACAGGGACTAACAGACAGACCCCAGCAGCTCAAGTCTGTTCTCCCTGAGGCTAGAGCTGGCGACCCCATCCAGAGGGTCCCCCTTCCTCGCACTGTGCACCAGCCCCCTCCTTTTGGTGCTGAGAGGGGCCCAGTTGAGCCTGTGGGCTCCAGGTATGGGGGCTTCCACCCTAGGGGCAATGGAGTCCAGGCCCAAGGTCACATGCCCGTCACTCCCCGGAGGCGGTCTCTCGATCTGATGAGTGTTGCTGCAGTAAAAGTGACTGGACAGGCTCCCAGGATGAAGCACCCACCTGAGCAGCTAAGAAGCTGGGAATGCCTCCAGTCAGGGTCTGAGTGTCCCCTCTCTCCTGTTATGGGTGGGTGTCCTGGTGGTCTGCATGCCATCAGGACTCCTTTCATGGCAAACACATGCCTGGACCTTTATATTTGTGTTTACTGCTCTCCATGGACAGGGGTTGTCTCTATTCTTAAGGTCCCCTCTCTATAGTAATAGTTCCCTTCTGTTGTTATAGTCCCCCCTCTACAGTAATAGTCCCCTTCTGTTGTCATGGTCCCCCCTCTACAGTAATACTCCCCTTCTATTGTCATACTCTCCCCTGTACAGTGATAGTTCCCCTTCTATAGTAACAGCCCCCTCTAATATCATAGTTGGAGAAAGGCATGGCAACCCACTCCAGTATTCTTAGCTGGAGAATCCCATGGACAGAGGAGCTTGGTGGGCTCCATGCAGTCAGTCCATGGAGTCACAAAGAGTCGGACACGACTGAACGACCAACACTAATGTCATAGGGTTTAGAGTAATAGCCCTCTATTCTCAAAACTTCACTTCTACAGTAACTGTGTGTTTTGAGTTCAAGTTTATAAACCTTTTCTCTGTTTCCTGTGTAGAGAAGATCCTTTAGCATTTGCTCAAGAGCTGGTTTGGTAGTGCTGAATTCTATCAGCTTTTGCTTGTCTGTAAAGCTTTTGATTTCTCCTTCATATTTGAATGAGATCCTTGCTGGGTATAGTAATCTGGGTTGTATGTTTTTCTCTTTCATGACTTTAAGTATGTCTTGCCCTTCCCTTCTGGCATGAAGTTTCCATTGAAAGATCAGCTGTTATCCTTTTGGGAATCCCCTTGTGTGTTACTTGTTGCTTTCCCTTGCTGCTTTTAGTGTTTGTTCTTTGAGTTTGATCTTCATTAATTTGATTAATATGTGCCTTGGGGTGTTTTTCTTTGGGTTTATCCTGTTTGGGGCCCTCTGGGTTTCTTGGAATTGGGTGGTTATTTCCTTCCCCATTTTAAGGAAGTTTTCAACTATTATCTCCTCAAGTATTTTCTCATGGCCTTTCTTTTTGTCTTCTTCTGGGACTCCTATGATTCGAATGTTGGGGCATTTAACATTGTCCCAAAAGTCTCTGAGGTTGTCCTCATTTCTTTTCATTCGTTTTCCTTTTTTCCTGTCTGCTTCATATATTTCCACCATTCTACCTTGAACCTCACTTATCCTATTTTCTGCCTCAGTTACTCTACTATTGGTTCGCTCCAGAGTGCTTTTAATCTCAGTTATTGCATTATTCATTATCGATTGACACTTTTTTATTTCTTCTAGGTCCTTGTTAAACATTTCTTGCATCTCCTCAATCCTTGCCTTCAGTCTCTTTATCTTTAACTCCATTTTGTTTTCAAGATTTTGGATCATCTTTCCTATCATTATTCTGAATTCTTTCTCAGGTAGACTTCCTATCTCCTCCTCTTTTGTTTGGTTTGGTGGGCGTTTACCATGTTCCTTTACCTGCTGAATATTTCTCTGCCTTTTCATTTTGTTTAGATTGCTGTGTTTGGGGTGGCCTTTCTGTATGCTGGAAGTTTTTGGTTCCTCTTTATTGTGGACGTTCCTCCCTGTGGGTGGGGTTGGACTAGTGGCTTGTCAAGATTTCCTGGTTAGGGAAGCTTTTGTCAGTGTTCTGGTGGGTGGAGCTGGATCTCTTCTCTCTGGAGTGCAATGAAGTGTCCAGTAGTGAGTTTTGAGGTGTCTATGGGTTTGGTGTGACTTTGGGCAGCCTGTATTTTAATGCTCGGGGCTATATTCCTGCATTGCTGGAGAATTAGCATGGTGTGTCTTGCTCTGGAACTTGTTGGCTCTTGGGTGGAGCTTTGTTTCAGTGCAGGTATGGAGTCAGGAGTTCTCTGGTTTTCTCAAGTTTTGTATTTAAGCCTCCTGCCCTTGGCTTTCAGTCTTATTCTTACAGTAGCCTCAAGACTTCTCCATCCATACAGCAATGATGATAAAACATCTAGCTTAATGGTGAAAAGATTCTCCACAGTGAGGGACACCCAGAGAGGTTCACAGAGTTATATGGAGAAGAGAAGAGGGAGGAGGGAGACAGAGGTGACCAGGAGGAGAAGAGGGTCAGTCAAAAGGGGAGAGAGCAATCTAGCCAGTAATCAGTTCCCTAAGTGTTCTCCACAGCTGAGAATACACTTCACAGAGTTAAGTAGAGAAGAGAAGGGGGAGGGAGGTGATAGAGGTGACATGGGGGAGAAAAGGGAGAGTCAAAAGGGGAGAAAGAAATCAAGCCAGTATTCACACCCCTAAGTAAAAATGGGTACTGAAGATTAGATTCTTAAGGGTACAAAATTGGTAACAAATACCAAAAAGCAAAGATTAAAAACCTAGAGTAGAGGTTGGATTCTCAAAAACACAATATTAAAGAAAAAAAATCACAAAAATTATAATATATATATATATATATATGGTTTGCTTTAAAAAATAGGTTTTTTGCAAAGTAATAGTAGGTTTTAAAAATGAAAATTAAAGGAGTAATAAAGAACTTAAAAATAAAATAATTTAAAAATTATAATTGTAAAAATATATCTAGGAATTTCTCTGGAGCTGCTGCCAGCAGGGTGGGGTCAGTTCAGTTTCGGATAGTTCCCTGTTCCAGCTTATACTTCTTCTCAAGGTCTATAGGCCCCTTCCAATGCATAGTCAATGCTAGCTACAGGGTTTTAATTTGCTGCACCTGTCACTTCCAGAGCGGCTTCCTCTTTATTTATTTTACCTTCCTCTGTTTGCAAGTCCTTTCAGTGTCTAATTTCCACCGTGACACAAGGGACTGAAGGGGTCACTTATTTCGGCTCACTTGTTCAGTTGTGTTGTGGAGAGGGAGGAGCACTGCAAACAAATATCATTGGCATGTGAGGGGAGTACTCATGGTGTATGGACCACATGGGGCTTGCCCCAGCTCATGATGGCCTGTGCTTTCCCAGTCTACACTGCTCAGGCTCCAGGTTGCTCTGCAGGGGAACTGTCCAAAGTTGGCCCTGCATTTCATGCACTTCCCTGGTCTGAGCTGCTCAGGTTCAGGTTCTCGGGTACTCCACAAAGGCACAGACTCAGTTGGACCTGCGTTTTGTGCCCTTCCCAGGTCCAAGCAGCTCAGGCGACCAGGTGCTTGGCAAGCACACTGCCCCAGGTGGGCCATGTGTCTTAATCACCTCCCTGGTCCCGGCTGCTCGGTGTCCCATGTGTGCCAAAGGAGTGCTGTTTCAGGTGTGCTGTATGTCTCTTCTGGGGGGCTGATCTCAGGTTGCGACCCTCCTGGCAGATGCCAATCGTCCAGGATCCCAGGAACATGTGGTTAGCAAGTAGGAGCCTGCTCACAGTTTGGTGCAGGATGCCATCTCTGGGGCAGAGATTGCCCCTCGTCTTCCACCTCTGGCTGTCGCCCACCTGCCTCTCTGCCTCCGGCAGGGTGAGGGGCCAGTCCACAGCTAGCTAGCTCTCCTTTGGTGTTCACTCAGTCCTTTGTTCTGTGAAGTGGCCAGACTGTGCCTTAGGTTAGAGCTTTCACAGGAAAATTCTCTCTCTCTCTGGCTATCCCACAGTTTGGGTTGCTATCTCACCTTAGCTCCCTCAGATTGTCCTCAGGGCATTCAGGCCCAGTCCTTACCCTAAGCATGCAACCCACGCCTCTCCTGCTTGCTGTGGCAGATGTGAGTGTCTAGGCTATTTCTCCGCTGGGAGTTGTGGTTAAGGCACATATTCTGTGGAATTTTTTTCCCCTCCCACTTATGTTTCCCTCTGCAATTCCAAAACTCCCCACAGGCCTGGTAAGAGGGTTTCCTGGTGATTGGAAACTTCTCCTCCTTCACGACTCCCTCCCCAGGACGGGTCTCCTTCCCTAACTCTTCTGTCTCTCTTTTTGTCTGTTACATTTTGTCCTACCTCCTTTTGAAGAGAATGGGCTGCCTTTCTGGGTGCCTGGTGTCCTCCGCCAGTGTTCAGAAGTTGTTTTGTGGAAGTTGCTCAGCATTCAAATGATATTTTGATGAATTTGTGGGGAAGAAAGTGGTCTCCTCTTTCTATTCCTCCACCATCTTAGGACCGCCCCACCTCTTACTTTTAAATATTTATTTAATCAGCTGCGCTGGGTCTTAGTTGTGGTACACAGGGTATTCAGTTGAGGCATGTGGGATCTAGTGCCCTGACCAGGGATTGAACCCAGCCCCCCTGTGTTGGGAGCTCAGAGTCTTAGCCTCTGGACCAGCAGCGAATGCTGCAGCATCCTACTTAAAAAAAAATGTTATTTATTTTTGGCTGTGCTGGGTCTTTGTTGCTATGCGGGCTTTTCCCTGGTTGTAGGGAGTGGGGGCTACTCTCTAGTTCTTGTGCTTGAACTTCTCACTGTGGTGGCTTCTCTTGTTGGGAAGCATGGGCACTAGGCATTTGGGCTGCAGTAGTTGTGCACAGGCTTAGTTGCTCCACAGCATGTGGGATCTTCCCAGATCGGGGATGAACCCATGTCTCCTGCATTGGCAGGCAGATTTTTAACCACTGCACCACCAAGGAAGTCATTCCCCTCCCTCTTCCTGCCAACCTCCTACTTAAAAAAAAAAAAAAAAAAGACTAAAAACAACCTGTTTAGTAAATTTTCAGGAGTCTGAGCTCTGAGGTCAGCGTCTGTGGTGTCATTCTCCCAAAGGCATCTTGGCTTCAGATACTGGTTGGGCTCATGGGTCTGGCGACCAGGGCAGGTCTGGCAGCTGAAAACAGGCTTGGCCTCTGGTGCTCTGCCCTCACTTACTCACCCAGGGTCCCCGAGCCCTGGCAGCCAAGCAGAGCAGTGCCAGGTGGGTCAGGTACAGCTATGGGGCTTCTGAGGTCCGAGTGGAGCGTGCAGTGGAGGCAGCTGGCTGTCCTGTCACTGTGACTGCTGCTGTCTTGTTTGCCCGTGCAGCGCAGTCCTAGTGTCAGGTGAGGCCTGGCCACTGTCATGGGGACAGGATGGGACCTCAGACAGCTCACATCAACAGCCCTCTTCCTCACCTCTGCTTCACTTCGTGGCTTGTGGCTGCTGGCATCTCTCTGGGCTGGGAGGGTGTGTAAAGCACCAGCCCCCTTGCTCAAGGTCAGCTGAGACCCCAAGCTCTGGGGTCACACACCATCGCTGCCGCCATGCAGGTCTTCCCACTTCTGTGAGGGAGGGCCTGTGAAGGCCTGTGGGTGATGGGGGTTTTGGGGGTGTTGTGGGCTGGCCCAGGATCCAGCTTTTTGAGGGGTGGAGAGGGGAGGGGAGGGGAGGGGATGAAGAAGCTTTGACCTGCTCAGGCTTCCAGGGGATTCCAGGCCCTGCTCTGGTGGGAGGTGCAGGTGAGAAGCCCCTGCAAGCTTCTGGGTCTCCACTGTATTTCAGTTGAAACCCCTCTGCCTGCATCACCCCTAACTCTCTCTCACTCCTGTGGCCCCAGCCACAAGCCATGGAAGATGGAGAGTTTACGTGGCTTCCCTTCCAATAGGGAAACCAAGCAGACAAACGTGTTCCTTTAGGAAAGCATGAAAGAAACGAGAAAATAACAGTGGGTGGTTATTACTGACACGGTTCATGTAGCGACACTTCACAAGCCTGGAACAGGGAGGGAACTGAGGGCCATTTGCCCCAGTCCTGGAGTTACCACCTCCCACCCCTCCCTGCCCCATAGCCCACTCACCCCTTGGTGTCCTCTGGTGACCGATTGGACTTCAGGCTCCTGAACCCATTCTGGAAGGATCAGGACAGAGCAGAGTTCATTCAGAGAGGGATCAGATCAGATCAGTCTCTCAGTCGTGTCCGACTCTTTACAACCCCATGAATCACAGCACGCCAGGCCTCCCTGTCCATTACCAACTTCCAGAATTTACCCAGCCTCACGTCCATCGAGTCAGTGATGCCATCCAGCCATCTCATCCTCTGTCGTCCCCTTCTCCTCCTGCCCCCAATCTCTCCCAGCATCAGAGTCTTTTCCAATGAGTCAACTCTTCGCATGAGGTGGTGAAAGTACTGGAGTTTCAGTTTTAGCATCATTCCTTCCAAAGAAATCCCAGGGCTGATCTTCAGAATGGACTGGTTGGATCTCCTTGCAGGCCAAGGGACTCTCAAGAGTCTTCTCCAACACCACAGTTCAAAAGCATCAATTCTTCGGTGCTCAGCCTTCTTCATAGTGCAACTCTCACATCCATACATGACCACAGGAAAAACCATAGCCTTGACCAGACGAACCTTTGTTGGCAAAGTAATGTCTCTGCTTTTGAATATGCTGTCTAGGTTGGTCATAAATTTTCTTCCTAGGAGTAAGCGTCTTTTAATTTCATGGCTGCAGTCACCATCTGTAGTGATTTTGGAGCCCAGAAAAATAAAATCTGACACTGTTTCCACTGTTTCCCCATCTATTTCCAATGAAGTGGTGGGACCGGATGCCATGATCTTTGTTTTCTGAATGTTGAGCTTTAAGCCAACTTTTTCACTCTCCACTTTCACTTTCATCAAGAGGCTTTTGAGTTCCTCTTCACTTTCTGCCATAAGGGTGGTGTCATCTGCCTATCTGAGGTTATTGATATTTCTCCCGGCAATCTTGATTCCAGCTTGTGTTTCTTCCAGTCCAGTGTTTCTCATGATGTACTCTGCATATAAGTTAAATAAACAGGGTGACAATATACAGCCTTGACGAACTCCTTTTCCTATTTGGAACCAGTCTGTTCCATGTCCAGTTCTAACTGTTGCTTCCTGACCTGCATACAAATTTCTGAAGAGGCAGGTCAGATGGTCTGGTATTCCCATCTCTTGAAGAATTTCCCACAGTTTATTGTGATCCACAGAGTCAAAGGCTTTGGCATAGTCAATAAAGCAGAAATAGATGTTTTTCTGGAACTCTCTTGCTTTTTCCATGATCCAGCAGATGTTGGCAATTTGATCTCTGGTTCCTCTGCCTTTTCGAAAACCAGCTTGAACATCAGGAAGTTCATGGTTCACATATTGCTGAAGCCTGGCTTGGAGAATTTTGAGCATTACTTTACTAGCGTGTGAGATGACTGCAATTGTGCAGTAGTTTGAGCATTCTTTGGCATTGCCTTTCTTTGGGATTGGAATGAAAACTGACCTTTTCCAGTCCTGTGGCCACTGCTGAGTTTTCCAAATTTGCTGACATATTGAGTGCAGCACTTTCACAGCCTCATCTTTCAGGAGTTGAAATAGCTCAACTGCAATTTCATCACCTACACTAGCTTTGTTTGTAGTGATGCTTTCTAAGGTCCACTTGACTTCGCATTCCAGGATGTCTGGCTCTAGGTCAGTTGCCGGGGTCCAGCCCCGGCTGATCCAGGGTATTCGAAGCGGGGACGGCGTCGGCGACCTATTTAATTATTTATTCATCAAAGATATAAAGAGTAATAGAATGAGGATAGCTCAGTAGGAAAATTCAGTGGAGAAAAGAGGCTGAGTAGCTTGGTTTACGCGGGAGACCAATAAAACTTCAAGACAAGAAGTTTGCACCACTTACATAGGCCGCAGGCGTCCTTCCGTTCTCCCGAAGGAGAGGAGACACTGAGGCCTCCCCGGTCGGATCTTAGAAGCCCAGGCATAATTAGCAAGCATGGTGGGTTCCGCGCTCCAGATGGAGACTCAGCCAGAATTTGAAAGAGAGAGCGACATGGGGAGACCAAGTTTCAGTGAACAAGGCCCGCACTTTATTTTCCAAAGTAGTTTTTATACCTAAAGTTGTGCATAGAGGATAATGGGGGAAGGGGTGGAGTCATGCAAGGACAGCAGTTCCTGGTCCTAATCGAAGCCAGGCTTTCAAACTTATCATATGCAAAAGTTCAGGTGAATTACATCATCTTCTGGCCAGGAGGCCTGTTAACATTTTAAGAAACTTATCTTTCTCTAAAGGTGATTATTCCAAAGTCAGGCACCAGCCTCCAAAAAAGCATTGGACAAAGCTGCATTCCTATAGGGCAAAGGTGAGGTGGGCTCAATCAAGAAAAGAATTAACTCCAGGGTCCAACGTTACAAACATTGAGGCTACTACTTACATTTCTATACACCCATTATATCAATCAATACACTGCCAAGGACACAGTAGGTAAGGAGTATGGAGACTTAGCAGCAAACATTGGCTCAATAAGTGAAAAACCCTTCACCAATACAATTTCTAATCAATCTTTTAACTACTCAAAGGAATCTGTGTTTAGACAGTTTAGAACATCTCCTGCCTCTCACAGTTGGGAGGCTCTGAACAATCACATGTGGCCGGAAAAACCTATTCAGGCAAGCTAGAGGATTTCCAAAGGAGTTTGTAGGTTAAACACTGTCACACCCAGGAATTATTAACTGGAGCTGTAAGATAACTCTTTTTTCAGAGAGAGGTAGTGGGGGACAGCCCCCCGTAAAGTCAGAGGTGTAGGTGAAAGCACAAAGCAGAAAGTAGGCAGACGCTGGTTTGGGGGGTAGATGCTCGAGAATTTCCAGGGGGACTCCTGAGGCTCGATCCCGCCTTTGCGTATGCCGAGCCTCCTTCCTCATGACCTTTGTCATGGGTGGAATTCCTCACGCTGGCTCCCGGTAGTGATAGAATTCCAGTTGAGCTATTCCAGATCCTGAAAGACGATGCTGTGGAAAGTGCTGCACTCAATATGCAATATGCACTCAATATGCAATATGCCGGCTCCCGGCAGTCAGTGATCACACCTTCGTGATTATCTGGGTCGTGAAGATCTTTTTTGTACAGTTCTTCTGTGTATTCTTGCCATCTCTTCTTAATATCTTCTGCTTCTGCTACGTCCATACCATTTCTGTCCTTTATCGAGCCCATCTTTTCATGAAATGTTCCCTTGGTATCTCTGATTTTCTTGAAGAGATCCCTAGTCTTTCCCATTCTGTTGTTTTCCTCTATTTCTTTGCATTGATCGCTGAAGAAGGCTTTCTTATTTCTTCTTGCTATTCTTTGAAACTGTGCATTCAGATGTTTATATATCTTTCCTTTTCTCCTTTGCTTTTCGCTTCTCTTCTTTTCACAGCTATTTGTAAGGCCTCCCCAGACAGCCATTTTGCTTGTTTGCATTTCTTTTCTATGGGAATAGTCTTGATCCCTGTCTCCTATACAATGTCACGAACCTCATTCCATAGTTCATCAGGCACTCTATCTATCAGATCTAGGCCCTTAAATCTATTTCTCACTTCCACTGTATAATCATAAGGGATCTGATTTAGGTCATACCTGAATGCTCTAGTGGTTTTCCCTACTTTCTTCAATTTAAGTCTGAATTTGGCAATAAGGAGTTCATGGTCTGAGCCACAGTCATCTCCTGGTCTTATTTTTGCTGACTGTATAGAGCTTCTCCATCTTTGGCTGCAAAGAATATAATCAATCTGATTTCTATGTTGACCATCTGGTGATGTCCATGTATAGAGTCTTCTCTTGTGTTGTTGGAAGAGGGTGTTTGTTATGACCAGTGCATTTTCTTGGCAAAACTCTATTAGTCTTTGCCCTGTTTTATTCCGTATTCCAAGGCCAAATTTGCCTGTTACTCCAAGAGTTTCTTGACTTCCTACTTTTGCATTCCAGTCCCCTATAATGAAAAGGACATCTTTTTTGGGTGTTAGTTCTAAAAGGACTTGTAGGTCTTCATAGAACCGTTCAACTTCAGCTTCTTCAGCGTTACTGGTTGGGGCATAGACTTGGATTACTGTGATATTGAATGATTTGCCTTGGAAATGAACAGAGATCATTCTGTCGTTTTTGAGATTGCATCCAAGTACTGCATTTCGAACTCTTTTGTTGACCATGATGGCCACTCCATTTCTTCTGAGGGATTCCTGCCCGCAGTAGTAGATATAATGCTCATCTGACTTAAATTCACCCATTGCAGTCCATTTCAGTTCGCTGATTCCTAGAATGTTGTCATTCACTCTTGCCATCTCTTGTTTGACCACTTCCAATTTGCCTTGATTCATGGACCTGACATTCCAGGTTCCTATGCAATATTGCTCTTTACAGCATCGGACCTTCTATCACCAGTAACATCCACAGCTGGGTATTGTTTTTGCTTTGGTTCCATCCCTTCATTCTTTCTGGAGTTATTTCTCCACTCATCTCCAGTAGCATATTGGGCATATGTCTCTGCACATATCAGCCTGAAGGCACCCGATCTCAGCTGATCTCCAAAGCTAAGCAGGGTCAGGCCTGGTTAGGACTTGGATGGGAGACCACCTGGGAATACTGGGTGCTGTAGGCTTTTTGCCTAGATTTTTTTTTTCTTTTTTTATTTTTTTTTTCATAGAGGGAAGGGTGTGGTCAACTGCTAAGAACACCATTGCCTCCACTCTGTGTTGGAACTCAGTTCTGGGTCTAAGCAAGCGTGGCTTCCTGGTGCAGTCACCACCTTCACTCACCTGCGGGGGTGGACTTTTTGTCCACCTTGTCACCACGTGCAGCCTGGTCAGCCCTGGGGGCTGTGCTGTGTGCATCTGCTCTGCTCACAGTGCACCCTATGGTCCATCAGACTTCACTCATAAAAGGGAAGTGTAAGGATGAACTATTTCATAGTTAAGAATTTCAAGGTCGCAACAGCATTGACCAAAGCACGTGGGCACAGGTACAAGACCCGTGCATTAGAGAAGCCACAGTGTGGGCTTCAAGGACCCTCCAGGTGGGGGGTGGGATGGGGTCTGGACAGGAGTTTCCTGCACACGTGGCTCCAGGCTCTGTTGTCCGCAGGGTGGACGACTGTCAGCACTGCCTGTCTGTGTGGAGGGGCTCTGGGGCTGCCCAGCTCAGTAAGAACGGCAATGGTGGGAAGGGAGGTCGTGCTCCCTTAGCATCCCTGACCTCACATGTCCTCATCAGGGCAGCTAAGTGCCTAAACAGCCCCTTCCTCGTCTAGCTCTGAAGACCTGGAAGATGTGGGGGCTGAAGGACATGCAGAAAACACAATTCTGTAAAGCAACTATCCTTCGATTAAAAAATTTAAAAAGATTAAAGAAAAAAACACAAATAACAGCAACGGCGGGGCTTGCACTCTCAGCCAGCCTCTGCCAGATTCTGCCTGTGCTTATGCAACAGACCAAAACGCTGATGCTCCCACCCTGTATCACAGATGAGAATAGAGACACAGAGAGGTTGAGCATCTTGTCCCATGTCACACAGATGCTGAGGGCAGAGCTGAGAACTGGACCCCTGTGGTCGAGTCTGGAGTCCAGATGCTGTGATGACCCTGCTGAAGTGGCAAAGACAGAGTGAGGGAGACCAGATGGCCCAGGCTGAGCGAGGCACATGCACATGCACACATACACATGCACGTGGCCTTCACTTTTGGGGCTACAGAAGTCAGAGGAAGACAGAGGGCAACCAGGAGAGGCCAAAGTAGAGTCTAGGTCTATAGGGAGGAGAGGCCACACCTCCCAGGAAGCCAGAGTTTTCTCTTCCCTGATGAGTCTGTCTCAAATCCTAGATTCCTCTCCCTGGACCCTGGAAGTGACTGTCCAGTGACCTAACTGAGTTGGCTCCAGAACAATGCCTTCCCAGGGGTTCACTATCACTGGACCCCACTGCTGTCAGTAATAAGGGGGGGGGTGAGTACGTAGTCTGGGCTTCAGATTTGTTTGGAGACAAAATTTATTAGAAGAAGTACAAAAAACCGTGAAGGCAATTGGCATGAATATCTACAGAACACTTAAGAAACCATCTGCT
Organism: Bubalus bubalis; assembly: GCF_019923935.1. Classification (NCBI taxonomy): domain Eukaryota; kingdom Metazoa; phylum Chordata; class Mammalia; order Artiodactyla; family Bovidae; genus Bubalus; species Bubalus bubalis. The sequence goes on along the minus strand of NC_059181.1, from coordinate 7,283,476 downwards.
GTTTATCTACCTCCTCTCCTGTCATGAAAGTGGAAAGTCTGTTTAATCAATTAATTCTGTGTTCATCACACTGCTTCTGTAAAATATTTGCTTATGTGTTTATTTACATGGCTGCACTGTGTCTTGGTTGCTGCATGTGGGAGGTAGTTCCCAAATCAGGTATTGAACATGGCTCTACGCATTGGAGTAGTAGCCACTGGACCATCTGGGAAGTCTCTCCTCATACTCTTGGTGACAGTAACAGATCATAAACCTGCTCTGAGGCTCCCTTAGAGCTGAGGCATGGGGTGGCTACAGTAATCCTCCTGTGGCTAGGATGTGGTTTATTGGTCATGACTCACTCACACTCCACGCAAACATAGGGCTTCTCCCCTGTGTGTGTCCTTTGGTGTCTGACGAGATTGGACATCACACTGAAGGTTCGCCCACACTCCCTGCAAACATATGGCTTCTCCCCTGTGTGTGTCCTTTGGTGTCTGATGAGACTGGACATCACACTGAAGCTTCGCCCACACTCCCTGCAAACATAGGGCTTCTCCCCTGTGTGTGTCCTCTGGTGTGTGATGAGAACTGACTTCAAACTGAAGCTTTGTCCACAATCACCACAAACATAGGGCTTTTCCCCTGTGTGTGTCCTCTTATGTCTGGTGAGACGTGACTTCTCACTGAAGCTTCGCCCACACTCCCTGCAAACATAGGGCTTCTCCCCTGTGTGTGTCCTCTGGTGTGTAATGAGATTTTTCTTCAAACTGAAGCTTCGCCCACACTCCCCACAAACATAGGGCTTCTCCCCTGTGTGTGTCCTCTTATGTTTGGTGAGATTTGACTTCTCACTGAAGCCTCGCCCACACTCCCCACAAACATAAGGCTTCTCCCCTGTGTGTGTCCTCTTATGTTTGGTGAGATCTGACCTCCAAATGAAGCTTTTCCCACACTCCTTGCAAACATAGGGCTTCTCCCCTGTGTGTATCTTCTCAGGTGTGATTAGACTTGACCTATCCTTGGAGCCTTGCTCATGCTCTCCGTACTTGAGTCTTATAATCCCTGAGACCCCTGCCTCCATGAATAATTTGCCTGTGTCCTCTGGATTCAGCTTCTGGCTTGTGCTGGGCTCTTCGGCCATTCTCTCATGCACCTCAGAAGCCCCCATTTGTCCTTTGGGTGTGTAGGAAGAGGCCGTTGAAATCCTCTTCAGCCTTATGCAAAGTTTGGGGCCTTTCAGCAAAGGATGGGGCCTTTCCTTGGGCTCTCGACCCTCTGGTTTGCCACTCGGTCTGTGTGGATCAGAATATTGCTGCTGCTGATTTTGACTGCCTGGGCAGGGATCCTCTGGTTGGAGGTGGTCTCCTATAGATGGCCTCAGGATGATCTGAGAGGGGTGACTGCGTTGGACATGTTGGCTGAGGAATTTCTGACTGGAGAAGGACAGAGAGCAGGAGGCACATGGGTGGATCTTGGGCTTTGGTTCTGCTGAAAGAGGAAGTTTTAGTCAGGTAGCTGGTTTGCCATGGTAAAGCCTGCCCCAGTAATCATCTTAGTGTTGACAGTGCACGATTTGTCTCCCATCAAGTGTGTCTTTACAGTCCACTTTTCCATTCCATTCTTATTCTCTACATCTACAGAAATCCAGGAAGCTTGCATCAAGGGCCTTTTCTACATACCACCCAGCCTAGGGACCTTTCAGTAGCATCAGAGGCAGCGTCTCTCCTGATACAGGTGGATCTGCAGGGACCTTTCCCTGCATGTAAGTATCTGAAAAGTCGTGTCACAGTGGCCACAGGTATTTTACCCTACTGAGAGATAAGACTCTTGATGACTTAGGTGGAATCTTCCTGAATGGCTCCGTGTGAGGGGAAAGGGTCTATTAAGTTAGGGGCACCTGGCCTAGAGCTCTCTGCATATGTGAGGCAGCACAGGGGGTGGTTAGAGCAGGTGTGAGTCAAGCTGTATTTGAGGCTTCTTGTTCAAAGAGCAGCCTTTCAAAGAAACCACTCTACAGGAAGTGGGTTTGAGACTGGACGAGACCAAGAGGCCCAGGTCCTACTGACTACAGGTCTCTGGCTCCTGCTGCCCCGGTTGGTTCATAAATTGCTCCTCTCTGTTTTCTATACATCATACAATAAAGACATGTCCTTTCTCAAGCCTCACCAATATTCATACCTCTAATTTCACACAGTCTTAGTCCATTTAACATGCACTAGGAAGTCTTGCTTAAAAATACATCTCCAGCCAGACTCTTCACACCCTCACTCCCAAGCATCTTTACCCAGGCCACTTTCCCCTCATGTCTGGCAATGAACTGACCTCTGAGGGGACTCCCCACTGCTGTCTCTTCCCAAAAATGAACTGAAACATCATCTTAGAACAGAGAACATGCCGCTTGGAGCTAAGAGCCACATGGTTGTTCTGTGTCACCCAGGAAGACCCTAAGGCCTGCACATGGACATTGACGCTGAGGCTTCTGTGTTCCATCCAGCCTCCTTCCTCTCCCTCTGTGCTTCCTCCTGCAACCACTGACATGGCCTCTCTTCCAGGCCCTGAGGCTGCAGCACTGGCTGCTCCCTTGCCTGGAATCCTGGAATCCATAGGTGTTATCTCTGCAGAGACCCTGCCCCACCATCCTCCGCCACACCCCACTCTGTTCATGCTGATCCGAGGCACTTTTCATGCACTGGTTTTCCTCAGAGCACCAGCCCCTGTCTGGTATGAAGCCCATGCTGCCCCAAGGCAGTGGTTCTGTCTGTTTCAGTGTGTGTAGCCCTGTCTGGCACAAAGTATGAATTCACATGACAACAAACTGAAACAGTAACTGAATGCAAATCACTGTATGCATGTCACTTAGAAATGTGGAGGAAATGAGGAAGAAACTGGTAAAGGTGAGAGAGCAGGTAGGTGCTAAAAAACTTACTTTTTGCTTCTAAGCCTTTCAGCAGAAGGTGATGTTACATATTTTTTGCATGAAATATTGAAAATTAGAACTAATATTTTTAATATAAATATTTTTCCTAACAGTCTTATGAAATGAATCAAATTCTGAGGCATTTTAATTGCAACTTGACTGACTTTAGACTGGATTGGACTCTGCTTCAGAATCGGACCAAGGAAGCTCCCCAGGATGGGGTGGAGCGCTGGAAGAGGGGTGACGCTCACCTCTCCGGGCCGAGAGCTTGCTCTTCCCCCTGTTGTCCATCTTGATGCCGAGTTCCTTGCCATACTCGTCCCCATACCAGACCAGCAGCTCACAGCCCGGCCTGACCACCTGGCGGGTTCGGTAGAAGATCTGCCCGTGATACTGCAAGGCCACCAGGTTCTGCTCCTCATCATCCCGGGCACAGTTCACATACCTGGGATCAAGGCCAGGAAAGGGAAAGAAACCACAGGTGAGGAGACCCTTCCACTATTGGACCACACCCAGCTCCTTGCCTTCAGGCTCTGAGGCCGCCATGGTTCCCACCGCCCCTCATGGGGACCTTCTGTACACACCTTAGACCTGGCTGTGTGAATTCCTATTTCCAGATCCTGTTTCCAGTCCTCTTCCTGGCTGGAATGCTTTTCTCTCCTTACCTAATTAGCCATTGTCCAGAGCCCAGTTCCAGACTTGTCTCCACCTGGACTGTCCATAAGACTGGTGACCTCCAGCTCCTCTAAACTCTAAATTAAGTTCTCTTTCATTCCGCAGGACTTGGTACTCCTAGGCTAGCATGCACCCCTCAGCACTCACCCCAGCCTTCCTTCTCTCCAGAGGCTTTTCTCCAATCTCCCGACATGTATCCAGGGTCCTATTCACTTGCCCACCCTCTCCCATGGAAACATGGAGAGTGCTCTGACATAGCTTGAGACAGAGAACAGTAATAGTTTATTCACTTTCTGCCTGCCCTGATGAAAGTAGAGGCCCTCAGAGAATGGCCATGCTCACGGCCATCCTGCTCCCCATTCCTTCTCAGGCCTCAGGGCCCACTTCTCACTGGAACCGAGCCTGGGGAGGTTGTTGCCCACACGGACTCAAGGTCTCCCATGTTAGGTTATCCTGGTGCTGTGCAATTATTCAAAAATAGAAAAAGTAAGGTTACTATTCCTAAAATCAATTGGTTAATGTCTGTCTTCAGTATGTTCTCCAAAAGGACATGGGTTGTGTGATCTGCTTCAGTAATGAAGTTCACTGTCTAAACTGGGACACAGAGTGTTTGGTAAGTGTCAATTAAGTGAGGTAAAGTGTCCCTGGTGAATCTAGACTCCTCAAGTTGTGTTCAAGTGCCTCAGTTTTGTTGAGCATATAGACATATTTTGAGGGCACATGCTATATTTTTCTTTCTTTCTTTCTAATGTCTTTTGAAATGAAAGAGCATGATATGGAGGGAAAAGAGGCAAGAAGATGTGAAAGCTACCGAGGGAGATGGGCTGAGAAGGAAAGGGGTGTGGGTTTGAGGGAGGAGCGACATCTACAAACTGCAGGCTCACTGCACCCACCTCATCCAGTTGGCCAAAGACGTGTCTTTTCCATCCACATACTCGTAGCTGTTTCTCCCTTTGGTGACCTGAGTGTCAGAAAAGAGATACAAGCTTTCTTCTCTCTTTTACTTTATTTTATTTTATTTTTTTGGTAGTAAGTAATAGAAGAACTTTCCCCCTGCTGGCATTGGTGCTCTTCAGCCTGCATGGATTCAACTGCCAGTCGGACCACACAGTAAGCTCCTTAGTAATCGTTTCAAGTCTGAGTCTATTGGCACATTGAAGGCAAGGGCTCCACAAGTGAAGGGTCATTTCTGTATGCCTGCACCACTGTCTCCCAGCTCTCCTCTGATCTTTAGATAGAAGTCTTGTGTGCCTGTACCACTGCCTCCCACCTTCCTCTGACCTTTGGATAGAAATCCTGTGTTCATGCCCAGTGCACACAGTACACAGGGCTGACTGTGTCATTGCCGACCATGTCATCACCATCCGTGTCCTTGCATGTAGACATGAAGTACACCCCCACAACACACAAACGATTAGAGCCAGAGGACAGGGAAAGAGGGCTATTTCTCACCATCCAGCAGTATCCACTGTGGGAGTCCTCTTCATTGTATATGATCTGACCCTCGTAGGGGCCAAAATGCAGGCCCAGTGGCAGATCGGATGCCTCGTTCCACACTCCAAGCCCAGCCTTAGGGATGCCCGATGGCCTGATACTTAACCCAGGGGGCAGAGTGAGGGCTGAGCGGTTGGCATGCCCCTTTTCCACTGCAGAGTCCTTTACAAAGGTTGGGGGCCCATGGGCAGCACAGCTGTCGATGAAGAAGTTCTGACATTCCTCACAATCTGGAGGTGAGAGCAACAGGGATGAGGGGAGGTATAGTGATGTTGCTGGTCGTAAAGACCTTCAGAAAGAGCTGGGGCACTCACGGCCTTTGGCCTTGATCCTGTACCCCAAGTCCTAGAGGAAGGGGATGATTGGGGGACCAAATGGTGAGGTGAGGTTATTGTACCAAGGTCTCATAACCCCTTCTCCATGAGTGGGCCAGCAGGGTCACTCACACAGGTAGTTGTCATCCTGGGGCTCGCTGACCTCGTGGTACACATGGCCCTTTCTTTCTCGTACGCTGTACCTCTTCACTTTGGTCTTCTTTCTTCTGAGTTCTAACATGGAGAACAGAAGCTAAGCAAGGCTGGTGGGGTCTGGAGAATTAGTCCCTGTTTTACCAGAAAGGGTGAGATCTCCTACTTGTCCATCTATACAGTTTGTTAAAACTTTTTCACATTTATTTTTCAAACTTTTACTTTTGTACTTTTATGTTTTAATGATACATTATTTATTGGCCATGCTGTATGGTTTGTGAGATCTTAGTTCCCTGACCAGGAATGGAACCCACACCTCCTGCAGTGGAAGTGTGGAGTCATAACCACTTAACCACCAGGAAGTCCCTTCTCTATACTTTGTTTCTTCTCCCTTTAACTACTGGTTCAGGAGACTGAGGCTCCACACTGACCACAGATGCCCAGTTCAGTGTTAGCTTCCCGCACTTCCTGTTAGTAGGTTTAACTTCCCAACCTTCTTACTTAGGAAATAGTTCACTGACACATCTACTCAGAAAATATATGTGAAGGGCATGACACGTAAAGCATTGAGCAGAGGTCTGTGTATAAATACTAACAAAGTGTGGTCCCTATCATCACAGCTGGATTTATTGAACTACTTGTAGGTGTCAGCACTTGTGCATTTCATGTAATCCTTCCAAACACCGTATGCTCAGCTTCACTTTACAGATGAGCAATCAGGACCTCAGAAAATGTATAAGATTTTCCCAAGGCCCCAGTGCTAACTTTATGCCTCAGATCAGTCCAGCTTAAACCCACGCCTACCCAAAGTCCACACCCCACACCTAGGCCATACTTATTAGCTTTTCTACAGGGATTAGAGGAACTAATTAGAGGAACTCCACAAACTTTATCTTACCGACTTTGTGTCTGGGGTGCTTTCCAGGGGTCCTCGCTTCTCTGGAAGGGGGCACTGGTTTCTGAGCCTGTTTGGAGCCACTTTTCTTCAGAAATTTTGCTGCTCCCGGCAATTTCTTCAAACTAGATACCTTATTTAATGGTCCCCTGGACAACCTCTTCCATGTGAGTAAAAGACAACATGTACTTCTTTAGTTCTTTAGGACTGTATGAAGTGTTTTTACATGCATGACTTTAGTTAATACTTTGACAATTCTTGGAAATACCTGGTGGAGGGGGGCTCTGAACACTGGAGTGTAAAAAAAGGACCTAAGTGGGTAGTGAATCAAAACTAGAATTCATATCTTAAGATTCTTTCTCTTCAACTTTCTGCATAAAAGTGAGAGCAACGCAGGGAGAATAGCTTGAGGTCAGGGAAAGAAGAGGGTAAGGGCTCATAGAGAAATCCGTGAGGTTTTCTACTAATTAGTGGACCTTTGATGGAGGAGGAAGTATGGAAAATTACAGAGGGGACAAAAGGCATCTGGAAAATAAAGTGACAAAGTAGTGAGATTGAGAAGAGAAAAGATGATCTGCAGAAACACATTCAGACAATAAAGAAAATGAGCTGAAAGTTTCAGGTTGCCATGTCCTAGAGACAATGTTTGGAATTAAAGTAGCTGGCCTCATCAATTCTCCTTGAAGAAGGCTGTACGACTAGTGGGCTCTCCTAAGTTTCCTGATCTATAAATTGGTATACATGCTGATTCTTAATGTTATAGTGGACATGAAGTTTAATAACATTCAACAAATCATTGTGTGAGCTCTTTAATACAGTATGAATGTGAGTGTGCATCCCTGCCATCAATATATCCCCTTGACTGCTTCTATATTTGAAGTCTAGCTCACAAATACCACCCTCAGTATTCCTTGACCTTCTTATTCCTAGATGAATGTTTAAATGTGGAGTCACTCATTCACAAAACATTCAGAGGGCCCTTAGGGGCTTTGAGCTGGGCCTGGACATCTGAGAATTAACAGGTATGGGCTACGCTCTCAAAGCTCACAAAACAGGGGCAGGCTAAACAAATGATTCCAAACAGGAGAGTTGTCTAATCAGAGCTCAGAGGAAGGACTTGTTACTTCCTCCTACAAGAATGAGCATTTGAAATCATGTCCAGATGATGAGTTTCTACTCAAAAGCTGGTAACCTATGTGAAGCCCTTCAGTTATTTTCTTATTTGTTGTTTTTGAGTCATAAACCTGAAGCTTGTCAGAGCTGCAAGTTACTTCCTCTTATTGGAGTAGGAGTCTCTGAGGTAGGGATCATGTCACCTTCTTCATCCTGGACCGTCCACTCTACAAACTACCCAACATGTCCTTAAGCTTCCCTTAGTCGGATATCCCTCACTAGCACAGCACAAAAGAACTGAGTTTGAAAACATCTCTCAGATGAATGATATAAAGATGTATGAAGAAACTTTATAGAACTATGGAAGTTCTAACGACTTTGTAAGGGGATTAGAGAAGGGGCTTTGCATTAGATTGTACCACCAGTGATACTGTGATCCCACGAATATAATCAAACATTTTTTTTACCTCAGTTTCTTGATCTATAATGGTGATAGCTATATACCTACTTATAGGTACTGTAGGATTGTTTTAAGGTTTAAGTAAGTTTATTCACATAAAATGCTTAAAGTCTGAAATATTGTGAAAATAATGTAACAATAGAACAGCCTACTATATTTGCTGTTCTTACTAACTATAAAGACGGTAATGATATCAGACATTGTGCTAAAGATTCAGGACAGGAAGGCAGCAGTCTCCAGGATCTCTGTGTTTCCTCCTATTCTCACCTGTGACTGGATCCGTGAGGAGGATTCTTTTGTCAACAGGATTTGGGAGACACTCACCTTCTGGTGTTTACTGGGCTCCCCTCTGAAGGCCATCCCAGAAGGTTTACCTAAAAAATGATGAGAATCAGTGTTTTGGTTGGTAAATGTTTCCAAACTCTGGGCATTCTAATTAAGGACACAAAATTCTGAGCCAGAGAGTGACAAGGACAAGGATTACCAAAGGAGGAATGGAAAGTGATTTCTGTATCATCAACTCCTATGCTTCCACTGGGAGCATAATATAATTTTATTAAAATTTAAAAAATATGAAACTTCATCTGTGCTTCATCTGATGCCCGTAAAGTATCTAATAAATTTACTAGACTTTCATGACAAAAATACTTAACAAAGTAAAAATAGAAGGAAGTGACTGCAATATAATAAAGGTCATATATGAAAAGTCTATCTCTAACATCATAGTCATCAATGAAAAGCTGAAAACTTCTACGATCAAGAGAAAAAGGCAAGGATGCCCATTCTCAATACTTCTATTAAATATAATATTAGAAGTCCTAGGCAGGGCATTAGATTAGAAAAGGAAACAAAAGGCTTCCAGTTGAAAAGAAAGAAGTAAAATTATGTCTGCTCACAGAGGACATGATTTTACGTGCAGAAAAAAATTTTTTTTCAATTTTATTTTATTTTTAAACCTGAAACACTGTATTAGTTTTGCCAAACATCAAAACGAATCCGCCACAGGTATACATGTGCTCCCCATCCTGAACCCTCCTCCCTCCTCCCTCCCCACACCATCCCTCTGGGTCGTCCCAGTGCACCAGCCCCAAGCATCCAGTATCGTGCATTGAACCTGGACTGGCAACTCGTTTCATACATGATATTACACGTTTCAATGCCATTCTCCCAAATCTTCCTACCCTCTCCCTCTCCAACAGAGTCCATAAGACTGTTCTATACATCAGTGTCTCTTTTGCTGTCTCGAAAATTTTTTAAATTACACACACACACACACACACACACACACACACAAAACCTGCACAGAAAGTTACATGGTAGAAAATCAACATTCAAATATCTTTCCATGCATGAACAACAACCATTCCAAAAAGGAAAATAAGAAAACAATCCTATTTGTGTTTTGTTTTTTAAACCTATAGTCAAGAGCTAAGTGAATTTATAGTCTAGGGTATGTTTAATTGCCTTTCATTAAGGATGTTTAGCAAAAATAATTCTTTTTACAAAGAATGATAAATTTTAAACATAAAACACTGGAAAACCTATACCTTCACCTTCATTCAGGCTCATGTCAATACTCAGCCACAACCACTTTAGAATGCTGAAAATTATGTTTTCTTTGCTAATGGCTGAGATGCAGTTGAGACCTAAGCCCAGGCTGGTTTCTTGAAGACACCTCTAAATCCTTCTGGCCCCTCACCTTGTTGCCTTGGTGTCCATTCTTCATCAGAATCCTCAGTGTCATCTACCTGGGGTTTGAGGACCTGCCTGCGGTGATGCATGAAACCTGGTTGAGTGGCTCTGAAAACCTGGAAAGAAGCAAAATATATGTTCTAAGAAGGAGGCACAAAGCACAGAAGCGATGGAAAGTGTCACATAGTCAGGGAAATCAGTAGGATGGGCTGGAAGAATGTAGAACAAGGCAAGATGTGAGCTCTGCACTGACAGGGTCAACCCCACTTTGGTACAAAACAATAAAAATTCCCTTCAGGTTAGTCTCCACACAAAAGGGACTGTGAGCAGAAGAAGCCACCTAAGAGAGGGCCAAGTAAACACTAAGGGTGAAGACCTGTTTCATGTTTCCCAGGCTCACAGGCACCCAGCACTTCGTGTTACCTATAGCAATCAGCGCTTCGTAGTTCCTTTTCACATTCCTATATCGGATTTTTTCCCATTCTCCCATCTCTGCCCATTCTTCCTTGGTGAAGTATATGGAAATGTCTTTGAAAGCATCTTTGGCTTAAGGAAAATAGTAGATTCCATCAGTGACTTACTAATATATGTCAGACCTTAGAGCTGACTTCTCCTCCACCTTTTGTGCAGGGAGTAGCCTGAAGCTACTGGATGGTCTCTTTGAGACAGGGATGAAGACTTTCCTTCCTGCCTGTGTCCTGCTTAACTGAACAAACACTGAGCATTTTCCTAACTCTCCCTGGACACAGAGCAGTTGGTGATGCTAGTGTCCTGTTTTGTCCCACTCCTCCCCACCATCTCAGAGAGGACCAGGCATTCCCATCCTGTGTACATTCACAGAGAAGTTCACTCAGCTGCCCAGGCAAGCAGTTTGTGATCCTTCAGGGACCAGCGCCATGTCCTTCCTATAGAGCTGGCTTAGAGCCCAGCTTTGCCACCTCCGCCTCTCACCATGGGCTTCCACTCTGTTCTCCCAGCATCTCCCTCAGTGCTGTTCTCTGGAGACCTGTTTGGGCTCATGGCCATGGGACTGCCTCAATGCCAAGGTGCCTGTGGGAGAAGAAGATGCTGAGATGGCCCAGACCACTGTCCAGAGCCTGGTCTGTCTTCCTTGGGTGGAGTGTCCAGGGCACGAAGGTGTGGGGAAAGTCGGAGTGAGGGTGTTGGTGAGAGGGACGGATCCTGACCAGCTATGACAGGCCAGCCTAAGGTGAACTAGATTTGGTTTCTATGGTTCCCTACAATTCAGGCCCTCTGAGGAAAGGCACTGGGAGGGACGTGTCTGTGGATGACAGAGGGAGTCCTGAGGAGACTTAGAAGCCCATAACTGCTGGACTGGGGTCAGGCTGAAATCAGGGCTCTGTTCCAGTGCACGAGAGGGAATATTTCTCCAAGAAGTGTTTTGAAGATCTCCGCCTGGGAACTCGGAAAAATCTGGGCATAACATGGGTTCTACGTTTCAGAGACAAGTCGCTCTGCTTGAGGAGATCTGCGACACAGGGGCTGAAGGAACTGGGATCCTCAGACAGAGGAGACTGGGGATGTTTTGGCTGATGTAGAATGTGCAGGGTGAGAGAACTTGGGATCTTTGAGGCTGAGGAAATTGGAGGTTTCTTATTAAGGGGCTTTAGGTCTCTGACAGGCAGGACAGTGGGAGTCTTGAGGATGAAGAGTTTTAAGAGCTCCCAGGCTGAGGTATTCAGGGTCTCCGAGGTCAAGGAAATTTAGTCTCTCTGCGGGTACTATTTTGAGGGTGCCTCATCCTGAGGGGAGGAGAAGGCAATGGCACCCCACTCCAGTACTCTTGCCTGGAAAATCCCATGGACAGAGGAGCCTGGTGGGCTGCAGTCCATGGGGTCGCTAAGAGTCGGACACAACTGAGCGACTTCACTTTGACTTTTCACTTTCATGCATTGGAGAAGGAAATGGCAACCCACTACAGTGTTCTTGCCTAGAGAGTCCTAGTGACGGGGGAGCCTGGTGGGCTGCCGTCTCTGGGGTCACAAAGAGTCGGACACAACTGAGGTGACGCAACAGCAGCCTGAGGGGAACTGGGGTTACTCTAGGTATTTGAGGGTCACAGCACTAGGGGATTTGGTGTTTCTGGGGGTGAAGGGACTTGTAGTCCCTGAAGCTGACGAGATGCGAGCTCCCTTCAAGTTAGGACCCAGGTTCTTCAAAGCTGATGGGATTTGGAGCCTCTCACCCTGGAATTTGAAGCCGTCAGGGTAAGGGTTTGTGAGGGTTGTGCAGGGTGTGTTCCGGTAAGTCTCCCAGCTGTCCTGCAGCGCTGCCAACCCCGGTCCTAGGCTCGTTCAGAGCTCGATGGCATGGAGTCCTCCCTCGTTGAGGCGAAATGAAGGGCGAGCAGCCGGCCTGTACCCTGTCAGGCACAAGCAACCAATCGGCGTTGTGATGGAGGCAGTCCTGCCAATAGGTGCTGGAAGGGTGTGGAGAGAGAAGGAGGCCCCACCCAACCGCTCAGGGATTGGCTGCTCAGGGGGCGTTTCTGTCAAGAAGCCTCCAGCGCACAGGCGCATTTTGGCCATTTTCTTTGCTTGTTTTCAGGCATTGCCTCTTAGGCCTGTATCCTCAAGTGGGAGGCATGTCCTCAGGCTGGATGTTTCCTTCCAGTGCCCTCAACTAGAATCTCAGCTCCACCAGATGGCAGTCATGCTCCTGGACTTTCTCCTAGGCCCACCTGTGCCCTACCTTGTCAAATCCAGTTTTGACAAGATCTCCTATGGGGTGAGTACCGCATTATTCAGGGGAAAACGGTGTAATTAACTAAATTCTGATGAGACACAAGATAAACAACGTATGGTCAAAGATTTAAATGAAACGCATGGAATAGGTATGTTAGAAAAAACTTGGAGGATTTTTAACCTCAAAGTAGAAGTGGCACTGATGAGTAATCTGTGTATTTAATGTAGGTATCAAAAGCGTTCAGAAATGAGATATAAATAAAACCTCAAAGTCTTGCAAGTGTTTTCTGTAAAACGAGGCATCGAACTGGAGGACAATGGATCCACAGAGCTGAGTTTGCTTGACACCTACTAGCTTCACGAGATAAAATAGGGACACTGTTTCTGGCCGTTAGGTAGATTTGCTCACAGAAAAATAAGCTGATTTCCATGTATTGGAAGCAAGACGACTGACTGTAGAATTAGTATCTAGTGGTGGTTGGGACTCTGGATGGAGAAATGTTACCAGAAAAGTGAGTTTACATCTTGGTGGGTGTTGAGCCAGAAGATACAACCCAGCCAAAGCTCATGGGAAGGAAAAGTGTATTACTTGCAGAACTATGGAGAACACCATGCAGCTTTCCAGAGCAGTGTCTCTCTAAACCGCAAAGGCGGGGAAGCTTTAATGTATGGGAACAGGCATGTTCAAGCTTCCATGGTAGCTCAGACGGTAAGCAATCTGCCCACAGCAGAAGACCTGGGTTCAATCCCTAGGTGGGGAAGATCCCCAGAGGAGGGCATGGCAACGCACTCCAGTATTCTTGCCTGGAGAATCCCATAGACAGAGGAGCCTGGTGGTCCATGAGGTTGCAAAGAGTCAGACATGAGTGAGTGACTAACACTGTAAATTTACAGACATGTTCATTAAGGGTCTTGGGCTGTGGCAGACTCCAAGCTTCAGCTGATTGAAGTCTTGAGGGTCAGAACCAGCCTCCATCAGCATCCTTTACATTTCAGCTGGTCTGGTACAGATATAGATATCTATTCTTCTTCATATTCTTTCCCCTTATCAGTTCAGCTCAGTCGCTCAGTTGTGTGTGACTCTTTGTGATGCCATGTACCACAGTATGGCAGGCTTCCCTGTCCATTAATAACCGCTAGAGTTTGCTCAACTCATGTCCATCGAGTCGGTGATGCCATCCAACCATCTCATCCTCTGTCATCCCTTCTCCTCCCACCTTCAATCTTTCCCAGCATCAGGATCTTTTCCAGTGAGTCAGTTCTTCACATCAGGTGGCCAAAGTATCGGAGCTTCAGCTTCAGCATCAGTCCTTCCAATGAATCTTCAGGACTGATTTCCTTTAGAATGGATTGGTTGGATCTCCTTGCTGTCCAAGGGACTCGCAAGAGTCTTCTCCAAGACCACAGTTCAAAGGTATCAATTCTTCGGCAGCTGGCTTTCTTTATAGTCCAACTCTCACATCCATACATGACTACTGGGAAAACCCATAGCTTTGACTAGACGGACCTTTGTTGACAAAGTAATGATTCTGCTCTTTAATATGCTGTCTAGGTTGGTCAGAGCTTTTCTTCCAAGGAGTAAGCATCTTTGAATTTCATGGCTTCAGTCACCATCTGCAGTGATTTTGGAGCCCAAGAAATTAAAATCTGTTAGTTTCCATTGTTTCCCCATCTATTTCCCATGAAGTGATGGGACCAGATGCCATGATCTTCGTTTTCTGAATGTTGAGCTTTAAGCCAACTTTTTCACTCTCCACTTTCACTTTCATCAAGAGGCTTTTGAGTTCCTCTTCACTTTCTGCCATAAGGGTGGTGTCATCTGCATATCTGAGGTTATTGATATATCTATAGAGGAAGTCAAACCATAAAAATAAAACCTGTTTTTCTTCCATCACTTCTATCAGAGTCTTTTCCCTTGCTGGGTGTCACAGTCCACCTCATCTCTCTAGGATGCCCTCCAAAACTGTGCTGATCTCTGGACTTGATTTGGGGGCAGCTCAGATTCTAATCTGGTCTGACTCCTATGTCTTCTTGCCTCCAGTGTTCACAGCTATCAGAACCAGTGCATTTTCTTTTTTGGGAGCTTTCAATGTCCTTTTATATATTCCATAGACACAGAGTCTGCCTACTTGATGGTGTAGACTTAATCTGCGGGTTTTACAGGGTCTTCTTCCTTAGCAACACTGCCCCTGGGTTTCAATTGTGGTTTTATTTCCACCTCTGCATGTGGATTATCCCCTGGGTTTTTTCTCCTGAGGCTACCCTGCAGGACTTGGATTTGCCCCTGTGAGGCCAGATGTGGAGGTGCAGTTGCTTGGGTCACAGGGGTTCTGGCAGCACAAGATACTCAGGGGAGTTGGCAGCTAGGGCAGCAGGAAATATAGTGCTCTAGAAGGGTATGTCAACCAGTATTGGCCAATATGCACCAGTATTCTTGCCTGTAGAAGCCCCTTCCCTGACAGAGAAGCCAGGCAGGCCACAGTCTACAGGGTCGCAAAGTGTCGGGCACTACTGAAGTGACCCTGCCCGCATAGGCGCAAGACTTTTTTGCCTGTGGCAGCTCTGCCCTAATGAGAGTTGAGCATGAAGGTGGCGCAGCTTCTTGGCTTGTGGGTACCCTGGAGGCGCCAACTGTGCAGGGACACGGACTGCCTCTGCTGCAGGAGTTATGACCCTATCAGAGTCTTTTTTCCAGCGTCTTGTAGCTGGTGCTCAGGAGGACTCTTTGGCCAGACTTTCTCCATAGTTCTGCTCTTTCAGGCATTTAGAGGGCTCCCTTGCCTGGGGTCATTCTCTGTTATTAGGGCACCAGGCACATAGAGGGGCCACCTGGCTGGGGTCCTACTCTGTAGTCCTGTGAGTCAGGTGCTTGATGGGCCAGCCTCTCTACTGTTTAGCTGCCAATGCTGACATGTAGGGAGAAAGAGGCTATGATGATGGCTGCACCCCCTAGACCAACTCAGCAGTATCGCCTTGCTTCCATTCTGCCTGGTAATCCTCCACAGGCATTTCCCACCCTGATCTCTTCCCTCACATCCCATTAATCTGTCTCTCCACAGTCAACAGCAGCCCTCGCCCTGGGATTGTTCCACCTTCCCCAAACACCAGCTCCAAGCTGCTGTGCCTTCTAGGGGACCTGTGTCCCTGTGTCTGTGGTGTGTTTGGCTGTGGTGAGGACTGTCTTATTCTCATTCAATTTAAGCTGCCACAGATCAGCTGGTTCACTCTCAGCCTTAAATGTTTCTCCTCTGATCCAGACAGTTGCTCCCATGTCGGGATCGGACATCTACTTCAGTTCTCCCACCCACCGAGGGCAGGTCCAGTCCTACTAACACTCCTGTTTTTCCCCCTAGTTCCTTCATCCTACTGAGATTTGTGGTTTGATATATTCTTTTCCACTGATCAGGTACTCCTGTCCACACTCAACTGGTGTTCTGCAAACACTTCTGTGTCTGAAGGTGTATTCCTGATGTGTGTGGAACAAGATGTATTCCACATCCACCTACCCCTCTGCCATCTGGTTCATCTCGACTTTTTGACTATTAGAAATAAGATTGTTATGAACATTCATGTACAAGTCCTTTTTTTTTCATTCTTGTTGGTATAAATGTAGGAGTGGGATTGCTGGGTCATATGGTAACCCAATGTTTAACTTTTTAAGCAACTTTGAAAGTGTTTTCCACCAGGGCTGTCCCATTTTGTATTCCCAGAAGCAGTACCTGAAAGTTCAATTTTTTTCACATCCTTATCACACTTTTTATCTGTTCTCTCATTAGAACCATCCTTTTGGTGTGCCCTGCATGCTGAATTGCCATCTGTATATCGTTTAGTGAATTTCATGTTCAAATTTTTTGTCCATTATTTGGCCTTGTGCCTTTCATACATTTTGTCAGTTTCTTAAGTTTCTCATACTCCAATGTTACTGTTATTTTTTAAATTTAATTTTCAATTATCCATCCTGCCATATAAAAAAGCAATTAATTAAATTTTATATATCATCTGTATATCTTGCAAGATTGCCTAAATTAATTCTTAGTTTTATTTATTCTGTTGTTGCTGTAGATTTCATTGGGTATTCTACATAAATGTCACTGACAAATAAAAACAATTTAATTCTTCTTTTCCAAACTGAATAACTTCATTATCATTGTCTTATAGGACTTCACGGACAGAAATTCAATATAATGAGAGGGGACAACTTTTGCTGATTCTGATCTTAGAAGTAAAACACTCAGTGTTCTAACATAAAGGGTGATGTTAGTTATACAGTTTATTACCTTCATCAGGATAAGGAAGTTTTCTAATTTTAGTTTGCTAAGAGTTTTTTCATAGTATGTGCTCAGTCGCTCAGTTGTGTCCAGCTCTTTGCAACCCCGTGTAGTGTAAGCCAAACAGGCTCCTCTGGCCTTAGGGATTCTCCAGGCAAGAATACTGTAGTGGGTTGCAATGCCTTCTTCCAGGGGATCTTCCCAACCCAGGGATGGAACCCAGGTGTCCTGCCTGCCAGGCAGATCCTTTACCAGCTGAGACACCAGGGAAGCCCAAGAATACTGGAGTGGGTAGCCTATTTCTTCCGCAGGGGATTTCCCAACCCAGGAATAGATGTTTGATTTTATCAAATTGTTTTTCAGCATCTATCGAGATGACCCTACTGTGTTTCATTTTTAGTTCTTTAGTAAGTTGAATTACACTGATTGATTTTCAAATGTTTAACCAATGCTGGACTCATAGGGGGACAAAAATCAATAGATTATGCTGTGTCATACTTTGTATGTATTAGTGTAGTCTGTGCTTCATTCTGGACACTTTCTATTGCTACCTCTTCAAGTGCACAATTTTCTCCAGCTGCCCTGTCTAATCAGTCATTTATTCTATCCACTGTGTTTGTCATCTGACTCTATAGATTTCATGTCTATAAGATGAAAATGCTTCTATTTTATTATTTCCATATCTCTACTTAATTTTATAATATACAAAACACAACTATTCCAAGTATTTTAATGTCTCTGTCTGCAGTCTCTAAAATCTATGCCAATTCTGGGTTAGTTTGGTTTGTCATGGGAATTTTAATATGATTGTTCTTACCGTAGTGAGATTAAATATATTTTTAATGTGGTTAGGTCTAGTCCCATATTTTTCTTGTCAATTGGCTGCTCATGTCTTTTAAACATCTCTTAATAAAGTGAATGGCCAGTGCTACATCTTTCTTAAAAATGTTTGCTCGTGTCTGTTTCACATTCTCCTATCATGTTTTAGGTTCTTCTAAAAAATTTTTAAGAGCTCTTTTGGGTTTGTTCTACCTCATAAAATTTTAAGCAGTGTGATGCATCCCGGGTGAATAAGCAACCCGTGGACACCATAAAGTAAGCACTTCACAGGAAACACAGGAAGCCCCACGAAGCCAAAAACTGTGTCCCCAGGGGCACACCTTAGGCTGGATGACCCTGCTTGTCAATTCATAACACAAGGACTGCGGTGAAGCACACAACTCCTTCCTCTTTCCTCCAGTACCAACCACCTCAATGAGAGACCGTGGGAACTGGATGGACAGGACGTGATTACTCAGTGTTTCCTCCAAGAAGCTGGAAACTTGTGGTAGCTCTTCATGGAAATGAATTCCATAGTGGTCTCGACTGTGAGGTTAGCTCCAATGGAGATGCCAGCAGGAAAATAAGATGAGAAAAGAGATGTGTGAGGGCACACGTTGATAAGACCTTTGCACACCAGGCTCACACACCTCTGGGCAAGCTCCACCCCTTTCCCGGGAATACTAGTCAGTCGCAGGTGGTCATTTCCATCTTGGGATCATCCAGCCCAACCTGAAGCATGCATTTATCTGCTTCATCCCCATCATCCTCTTAAAACCAAAGCCTGGGTAGCTACACCTAGTGAGATGACCATGAATCCTAGTCTTGAAACAAGGCAGCTCCAAGTGGAGGAAGGGCAAGTGTATTCAGTGCAGTCTCACGGCCTGAAGACTGGGGTTTCAGACTGGAAACGAGAAAACTGAGGAGAGCTATGTGAACACTGAGAAAAGGAGGTGGGATGGAAAAGGTTTCTGGAAGATGGCCCAGAATTAAATGGTCTTCAAGGTGCTTTAAGACCACCTTGTAGGAGGAAAGTGGAATGATTCTGATTTCTGCAAACACTTCAATACAGCCTAATTATCATGGAGGGATTTTAAGCAAGATATTAAAAACTAGATACTGGTGAAAGGTGAGAGAGAACAGAATGAAAGCCTGAGTACTGTGGCTGTGAGGCAAGGTTTGGAGGGGATGCATGCTCCCTGTCATGTAACCCATGAGAGTTGTCTGAGAGAGATGAGGATGAGGTGAGTTTGAAGGGCTCTTAAGGGGCATTAAAAATACCTCATTTCTCTCACAAAATCATCTGAATTGCTTCGCATCCCTTCCTAATGTTGTCAGGATGGGGCTTTGTGATGTCAAGTTTCACCCAGGGCCACCATTGCCTGGGGAAGTGACATGCTGACCTCATAAAGCATAAGGATATGCCCCCCTGGGTAGGGGTATATATAAGGGTGCTTGGGGGCTCTGGAGCAGACCACTGGGTGTTTTCAAAATGACTAAGGTGACTGGGAAGCCACAAGGCTCTACAGCAGTTATGGAACAGTGGACTCCGGATACCTAGGAGGAGAAGATGAAAACCCCCTATCAGCTAAGGTCCAAAAGATGTGTCAAGGTGACCTGAACCCACCCAAGCTCCTCTTGCCCATTGACACCTCCCCATAAGAACCCCTCCCCTGTCTTTGCCTGGCATATACCTCTTCTCTGCCCACACCCCTTCTCCTGAAGCCATCATTCCCATCCATCTTCACCCTCTTCCTCAAACCAGTGCCGTTCTGTACTCACTCTCTTGTTTTCTCCAGGTGGCCTGGGTAACCGTGAGGGTAAATAAGCACATTCAACCAAAGCTGACCAAGGAATCTTCTCAGAAACACCCACCTAAAGAAACTGAAGAAAATCAAAGGCTCAAAAATCTGTAGCCAGTGTTCCAAGGTGAATGAGGAGCTGAATCAGAATAACCGGAGGAGGTCCCAGGGATCGTGGGGACCCCTGCCATTCCAGCTAGACCAGTGGGCAGCCAGTGACTTCAGAGCATGGCTAGAGGCCTCAGAAATCTTCAAGGGTCTCGCCGCTGAGAAATGGCCAACAGTACAGACGTTGAATCTTATACCAACAGCATACATTAATAATGAACTTTAAATAAAATCAACCTAATGTGGAATTATCTGTCTCTGAGCTCTCTGATAAGCAGTGGAGGGGGGGGTGCGTGGGGCAGAGAGGACAGGGAAGGGATAAATGTGTGAAGAGGGAGGGAGATGTGTCCTGTGGAGTTGGAGATGGGACCAAAAGGTCCAGTTAGCCAGAAAATAGGAGGAAGAACTGGGTCCAGACTGAGCCCGAAAGATACACTTCCCATGGGAGAAGAGGAAGAGGACTTTGTGTTTCTGTGTGTGACTGCAGAGTTGGGAGCTTAGCTGGGGAGCTGTGCCATGTGAGGGGTGGCAGTGCTATTTGATAAAAAAGGCATACAAAGTAGTTGCCCCTTTGGCACCTACCTCACAGTAGTGTTTATTACACCTCAAGGTATGATGTCAGCAACTAGCAGCCTCAAAAACTCAAACTTGCTTGCTAAAAGGTAGTTCTTAAGAGTAAAATATTTGTGGTTTTCAGTACGGAGATTGTTGGGGGCCAGCGTGAGGCACTCTACCCGTGGCAAAGGTCATGAGGAAGGAGGCTCGACATACGCAAAGGCGGGATCGAGCCTGAGGAGTCCCCCTGTAAATCCTCGAGCATCTACCCCCATAACCAGAGCCTGCCTACTTTACTACTTTGTGCTCTCACCTACACCTCTGACTTTACGGGGGGCTGTCCCCCACCACCTCTTTCGGAGAAGGAGTTAACTTAGAGCTCCAGTTAATAAAAATTCCTGGGCGTGATAGGAGTGTTTCAACCTACAAACTCCTCTGAAGGTTCTCTAGCCTGCCTGACAGGCTTGTCCGGCCACGTGTGATTGCTCACAGCCTCCCAACCGTGAGAGGCACGAGATGCTTTAAACCTTCTAAAAACAGGTTCCTTAAAGAAGTTAGAAAATTATTAGTGTAAGTATAGTGGGCTGATTAGAAATTGTATTGGTGAAGGGTTTTTCATTTGTTGAGCCAATGTTTGTTGCTAAGTCTCCACATCCCCTGCCCTTACACACATTAATGAATATATAGAAATAAGTATAAACCTTTGATATTTATCACGTTAGACTTTAGGCTAAGTAAATTCTTTCCTTAACTAAAACCCACTACACCCTCACCCTATAGCAATGTAACTTTATTTGGGTGGCGTCTGTTTTAAGAATAATCACCCCTGGAGAAATGAGTGTCCTGGTTGACTGACTGCTGTCACAAGGAGAAGGTCATAAATTGTCAGCAGACCCCCTGGCCAGAAGATGATGTAACATCCCTAAGACCTCTGTATACATTTGTATGAAGCACCTGACTTTGATAAAAGTCAGGACTGCTGACCCCACGTGACTTTTGCATAACATCTCAGTGTATAAAAGTAGACCATGGAAAATAAAGAATTGGGATAAGTTCCTCAAAAGACTGGTCTCCCCATGTCTCTCTCTCTCTCTAACTCTGGCTGAGTCTCCATCTGGAGTGCAGAACCCGCCATGCTTACTAATTATGCCTGGGCTTCTAAGATCCGACCGGGGAGGCCTCAGTGTCTCTTCTCCTTCGGGAAAACGGAAGGACGCCTGTGGCCTACGTAAGTGGTGCAAACTTCTTGTCTTGAAGTTTTATTGGTCTCCCGCGTAAACCAAGCTACTCAGCCTCTTTTCTCCACTGAATTTTCCTACTGAGCTATCCTCATTCTATTACTCTTTATATCTCTAATTAATATCTAATTGAAGCTATTGTATCCTGATCCTCGCCAACGCTGTCCCCACTTCGAACTCCCTGGATCAGCCGGGGCTGGACCCCGGCAGGAGATTTCTCAAAAATGAAATATGTACGACCCAGAGGGATGGTATGGGGAGGGAGGAGGGAGGAGGTTTCAGGATGGGGAACACATGTATACCTGTGGCGGATTCATTTTGATATTTGGCAAAACTAATACAATTATGTAAAGTTTAGAAATAAAATAAAATAAAAAAAAAAAAGAAAAATGTAACAACACATGACCTAGCAGTGTCATTCTTGTATATTAAAAAAAAAAAGCACAATGTTAATTTAAAAGACACATGTACCCCAATGTTCCTTGAAGCACACCATTCACCAAGACATGGAAGCAACTTAAATGTCCATCAGATGATAGACAGATGAATGGATAAAGATGCGGTATATATATACTATGGGACAGTCGTTGTTGTTCAGTCACTAAGGGAAATCATTAAGGGAAGTCACTCACTCGTGTCCGACTCTTTGCGACCCCATGGACTGTACCCCACCGGGCTCCTCCATCCATGGAATTTTCTAGGCAAGAGTACTGGAGTGGGTTTTCATTTCCTTCTCCAGGGGATCTTCCCAACCCACGGATCGAACCAGGGTCTCCCACATTTTGGGCAGACACTTTACCATCTGAGCCATCAGGGAATCCCTATATATATACTATGGGACACTCATTGTTCAGTCACTAAGTCATGTCCCACTCTTTGCGACCCTATGGACCCTACCCCTCCAGGCTCCTCTGTCCATGGAATTTTCCAGGCAAGAACACTCCAGTGGGTTGCCATTTCCTTTTCCAAGGGATCTTCCTTACCTAGGGGTTGAACCCATATGTCCTTCTTGACAGGCGGATTCTTTGCCCTGGAGCCACCAAGGAAGACCTATGGAATGCTGCTCAGCCATAAAAGGAATGAAATAATGCCATTTGCTGCAACATGTAAGGTATAATACTTAATAAAATAAGAAAGAAAAATACTGTATGATATCACTTCTAGAACCTTAAAATACCACAAAGTAGAGAATATAACAAAAATAGGGGCTCACAGATAGAGAGAACAATCTATTGGTTATCAGCGAGGAGGGAGGAGGGGAAGGGGCAATACAGAGTTGGAGGAGTTGGAGGTAGAAAGTTTTAGGTGTAAGATGAGCTCACGGATGTATTGTGCAACATGGGGAATATAGCCAGTATTTTGTAATAACTATAAATGGAAAGCAATCTTTAACAATTGTATAATAAGAAAGAAAAGGAAAGAAAGAGGGGGCAGGAAGGAGGGATGAAAGCAAGGGAAATAATGGTGGTTTTTGGAGGTCACAAAGCCAATAATGATTAGGACCTTTTTAGCTAAGGAATTTAGAATGTAACAGTGGCCTTCCACAGGCGGGGCAGAGGGAGTGGCCCACATCCAGTGCAGGCAATACTGGGGGGCATTGCCCATGAAGAGTTTTATTACAAGAATAAAACCAAGTAAAAGCTGGTTCTATTTTTATTACCATCTCCATACTTCAGAATTTTTAAATAGTGTCAGTAATTAAATATTTTTCCCCTGCAAAACCAAATTTTGTTGGTTTAAGTTGTAAAAGTTTGTTGTGATATATGTCAAGTTTTAATATTTTATTTATTATTCACAAGGTACAAAATTTTAGTCTATATATATACACATATGCACACACATATGTGTAGATAGGTGTGTACATATATATGTAATTTCATATGGCCACAGTTTTAGTATTTATCTTTAAAAATTCACTGTCTTCTATGAGGGGGTTAATTAAGAGAAGACTCTGTTAAACATTTGTCGCCAACACAGGCTGCCATGTTACCATTTCTCCATTCCACAGAGCATCCTTAATGGTTTGAAAGGCCTTGGGACCACTTCCTGCACAGCCTGCAGTCCCTGAAGGAATGTACTAATATACACCCCACATTCAAACAGTTGATTCTAAATACATAGTGATACCACAGACAGTCAAGGTAAAGACACACGATGTGCTTTTATTTATGTCTAAATCAGTGAAAGAAAGTATTCACTGCAATGTACAAACTTTCTTGGCTTGAAAAGTACAAAATCTTTTTTATATTTGAACATAAAATTTCCTGCTGAATTTGGAAAAATATGCTTTAAAGTGAAATTCATTCTTACTTTTCAGTTATTTTGAGACTATGGAAAAAAGAAAATAAAATTACATTCATTGGTGTTTCTAAAACTGCATATTTTGCAAATGTTTTTTCTTAAAATTTCCCTTACACTCTTACAGTCATAATTAGACATAAAATGATCAATAAATTTTATACCATGTTTATTTTCTGAGCATTTTTGTTTCCTTTAATTTCTGAATGTGACTAGAAAGTTCTGTTGAGTGGGTATTAAAAATTACTCTTCTCTGTTGTGTGGATCACACTGCTTACACTACTGTTGGGAGAGATTTTATTGTCTAAAATCTTTTGTACTTCAGCTCTACTCTCTAGGTATTTTATAATTCAGTTCTACTGTCTAAGCATTTTGTTTTGCTTTGTTTAGGCTGAGAATTTTCTCATCTATGTCTCGTATCTTCAGAGTTACTTAGGAAGGTGTGTCTGTTGTTGTTTAGTTGCTCAGTCGTTTCCAACTCTTTTCCACCCCATGGACTGTAAGCCCACCAGTCTCGTGTGTCCACGGCGATTCTCAGGCAAGAATACTGGAGTGGGTTGCCATGCTCTTCTGTAGGGAATCTTCCCGACCCAGAGATGGATCTTGTGTCTGCTATGGCTTCTGCATTGCAGGGGGATCCTATACTGCTGAGCCAAAATATGTCTTATATACATGAAACCCATTTTAATTATGAAGATTCATAATCCGTAAAAAGTAAAGATGGAGAAGCCCAAACAAGCATTTATCCTTTACCAATTAATAATAAGAAAGAAACCTTCATTCCAATTTTCCTTCATTTATGCTTCTTCTAATTCATTTTTTCATTGAAGGATAATTCCAGAATTTTGTTGTTTTCTGACAAACTTCAGCATGACACTCTTTCTTAACTCATAGTTTCTCTTCAATATTATCTTATCCTGTGTAAATAACTTCTTGTAACATTTCTTACAGACCAGATATCTGCTGAGAATAAATTCCCTAATTTTTTTCCTATGATAATATCTACTTCTCCTTTATTTTTCAAGGGTAATATTCCAGGACATAGAAGTTAAGTTCAGCAGTTTTTTTAAAAACACTTTTTATTTATTGACATGTTGTCCATGTACCATGAATTTACCAGTTAAACTGTATAATTCATTGATTTGTTATTTATTCATAGGTTGCATAACCATAATCACTGCCTCATTCTAGAATATTTTCATCACTCCAATGGGAAACACTGTCCAGTTGGTAGACATTTTCCATTTCCCCCTTCATCTGGGCCCTGGCATCCACTCCTCTATTTCCTGTCTTCAGAGAATTATCTAATCTGGGACAAATGCATTCACATGAATGGGATAAGGCAACAGGCAGCGTTTTGTTCCTGGCTTCTTTTAATTAATGTAATCTTTTTGGAGCTATAGTATGTTATAGCATGTATAAGAACTCCACGCATTTGATGAGCGAATACTATTGCATTGCATGTTTTATTTATTCGATCACCAGTTGATGGACATTTGAGTCATTTCAACTTTTTCTCTTTTTTTAGTTTTATTTGTTTTTATTTAATAATTTTAAATTTTTAAATTTAATGGCTTTCTCTGCATCTATTTAGTTTATCATACGAATTTTGTCTTTCATTTAGTGAATATGGTCTATCACATTGATTGATTTGCATATATTGAAGAATACTTGCATCTCTGGAATAAACCCAACTTGATCATGGTGTATGAGCTTTTTGATATGTTGTTGACTTCTGTTTGCTAAAATTTTGTTGAGGATTTTTTGCATCTATGTTCATCAGTGATATTGACCTGTAGTTTTCTTTTCTCATGTTGTCCTTGTCTGGTTTTGGTATCAGGGTGATGGTAGCCTCATAGAATAAATGTGAAAGTGTTCCTTCCTCTGCAATTCTTTGAACTAGTTTTAGAGGATAGGCATTTGCTCATCTGTAGATGTTTAGAATTTCCCTGTGAAGCCATCTGCTCTTGGTCTTTTGTCTTTGGGGAAATTTTTGATCACTGCCTCGGTTTGGAACTTTTAATTGGATTGTGCCTAGTTTTTTTTTTTTTCTTCCTGGTTCAGTTATGGAAGATTGAGCTTTTTAAAGAATCTGTTCACTTCTTCCATGTTATCCATTTTATTGCCATAGAGTTGTTCATAATAGTCTCTTATAATCCTTTGTATTTCAGCTTTGTCTGTTGTAACCTCTTTTTTTTAATTTCTAAGTTTGTTGATTTGATTCTTTTCTCTTTTTTTTTTCTTTTTTTTAAAATTTAAATTTATTTATTTTAATTGGAGGCTAATTAATTTACAATATTGTATTGGTTTTGCCATACATCAACATGAATCTGCCACGGGTGTACACGTGTTCCCCATCCTGAACCCCCTTCCCACCTCCCTCCCCGTACCATCCCTCTGAGTCATCCCAGTGCACCAGCCCCAAGTATCCTATATCCTGCATCGAACCTGGACTGGCGATTCGTTTCATATATGATATTATACATGTTTCAATGCTATTCTCCCAAATCATCCCACCCTCTCTCTCTCCCACAGAGTCCAAAAGACTGTTCTATACATCTGTGTCTCTTTTGCTGTCTCACATACAGGGTTATCGTTACCATCTTTCTAAATTCCATATACATGCATTAATATACTGTATTGGTGTTTTTCTTTCTGACTTACTTCTCTCCATATAATAGGCTTCAGTTTCATCCACATGATTAGTACTGATTCAAATCTGTTCTTTTTAATAGCTGAGTAATATTCCATTGTGTATATGTACCAGGGCTTTCTCATCCATTCGTCTTCTGAAGGACATCTAAGTTGCTTCCAGGTCCTAGCTATTGTAAACAATGCTGCCATGAACATTGGGGTACACATGCCTCTTTCAGTTCTGGTTTCCTCAGTGTGTATGCCCAGCAGTGGGCTTGCTGGGTCATATGCCAGTTCCATTTCCAGTTTTTTAAGGAATCTCCACACTGTTCTCCATAGTAGCTGTGCTAGTTTGCATTCCCACCAACAGTGTAAGAGGGTTCCGTTGTCTCTGCAGCCTCTCCATTTATTGATTGTAGAATTTTTGATAGCAGCCAATCTGACCGGCATGAGATGGTACCTAATTGTGGTTTTGATTTTAATTTCTCTGATAATGAGTGATGTTGAGCATTTTTTCATGTGTTTGATAACCATTTGTACATCATCTTGGAGAACTATCTGTTTAGTTCTTTGGCCCATTTTTTGATTGGGTCGTTTATTTTTCTGGTAGTGAGCTTCTTGTATATTTTTTAGATTAATTCTTTGTCAGTTGCTTCGTTTGCTATTATTTTCTCCCATTTTGAAGGCTGTCTTTTCACCCTGCTTATAGTTTCCTTCGTTGTGCAAAAGCTTTTACATTGAATTACGTCCTGTTTGTTTGTTTTTGCTTTTATTTCCATTATTCTGGGAGGCGGGTCATAGAGGATCCTGCTGTGATTTATATCAAAGAGTGTTTTGCCTATGATTTCCTCCAGGAATTTTGTAGCTTCTAGTCCTACATTTGGATCGGTAATCAATTTTGAGTTAATTTTTTGTATGGTGTTAGAAAGTGTTCTAGTTTCATTCTTTTATAAGTGGTTGGCCAGTTTTCCCAGCACCACTTGTTAAAGGGATTGTCTTTTCTCCACTGTATATTCTTGCATCCTTTGTCAAAGATAAGGTGTCCATTGGTGGGTGGATTTATCTCTGGGCTTTGTATTTTGTTCCATTGATCTATATTTCTGTCTTTGTGCCAATACCATATTGTCTTGATGGCTGTAGCTTTGTAGTTTAGTCTGAAGTCACGCAGGTTGATTCCTCCAGTTCTGTCTTCTTTCTCCAGATTGCTTTGGCTAGTGGAGGTTTTTTGTATTTCCATACACATTGTGAAATTATTTGCTCTAGTTCTCTGAAAAATACCATTGGTAGCTTCATAGGGCTTGCATTGAATCTATAAATTGCTTTGGGTAGTTCACTCATTTTCACTACATGGATTCTTCAGGTCCATAAATATGGTATATTTCTCCATAAATTTGTGTCATCTTTGATTTCTTTCATCAGTGTTTTAAAGTTTTCTATATATAGGTCTTTTGTTTCCTTAAGTAGATTTATTATTAAATATTTTATTTTTTTCATTGCAATGGTGAAAGAGATTGTGTCCTTGATTTCTCTTTCTGTTTTCTCTGTGTTAGTGTATAGGAATGCAAGGGATTTCTGTGTGTTAATTTTATATCCTGCAGATTTACTATATTCATAGATTCGGTTCATTTCAGTGGCTCAGTCATGTCCAACTCTTTGCAACACCATGAATTGCAGCACACCAGGCCTCCCTGTCCATCACCAATTCCCGGAATTCACTCAAACTCACGTCCATCGAGTCGGTGATGCCATCCAGCCATCTCATCCTCTGTCGTCCCCTTTTCCTCCTTCCCCCAGTCCCTCCCAGCATCAGAGTCTTTTCCAATGAGTCAACTCTTCGCATGAGGTGGCCAAAGTACTGGAGTTTCAGCTTTAGCATCATTCCTTCCAAAGAACACCCAGGACTGACCTCCTTTAGAATGGACTGGTTGGATCTCCTTGCAGTCCATGGGACTCTCAAGAGTCTTCTCCAACACCACAGTTCAAAAGCATCAATTCTTCCGTGCTCAGCTTTCTTCACAGTCCAACTCTCACATCCATACATGACTACTGGAAAAACCACAGCCTTGACTAGACGGGCCTTTGTTGGCAAAGTAATGTCTCTACTTTGTAATATGCTAAAGATTAGCTTTAGTTATTTTCTGGTGGTGTCTTTGGGTTTTCTATGTAGAGGATCATGTCATCTGCAAACAGTGATAGTTTTACTTCTTCTTTTCCAATCTAGATTCCATTTAATTTATTTTTCTTCTCTGATTGCTATGGCTAAACTTCCAAAATTATGTTGAGTAGTATTGGAGACAGTGGGCACCCTTGTCTTCTTCCTGACTTTAGGGGAAATGCTTTCAAATTTTTGCCATTGAGGATAATGTTTGCTGTGGGTTTATCATATATGGCTTTTATTATGTTGAGGTATGTTCCTTCTATGTCTTCTTTCTGGAGGGCTTTTAACATAAATGGATGTTGACTTTTGTCAAAGGCTTTCTCTGAATCTATGGAGATAATCATATGGGTTTTATTTTTCCATTTGTTAATGTGGTGTATTACATT
This sequence comes from Bubalus bubalis, assembly GCF_019923935.1. NCBI lineage: Eukaryota > Metazoa > Chordata > Mammalia > Artiodactyla > Bovidae > Bubalus > Bubalus bubalis. The sequence continues at coordinate 7,254,810 of NC_059181.1, read as the reverse complement.
CATTGATTTGCAAATATTGAAGAATCCTTGCATCCCTGGGATAAAGCCCACTTGGTCATGATGTCTGATCTTTTTAATATGTTGTTGGATTCTGTTTGCTAGAATTTTGTTGAAGATTTTTCATCTAGATTCATCAGTGATATTGGCCTATAGTTTTCTTTTTCTATAGCATCTTTGGTTTGGGGATTATGGTGATGGAGGCCTCATATTATGAGTTTGGAAGTTTACCTTCCTCTGAAATTTTCTGGAAGAGTGTGAGTAGGATAGGTGTTAGCTCTTCTCTCAATTTTTGGTAGAATTCACCTGTGAAGCCATCTGGTCCTGGGCTTTTGTTTGTTGGGAGATTTTTTATTACAGTTTTGATTTCTGTGCTTCTGATGGATCTGTTAAGATTTTCTGTTTCTTTCTGGTTCAGTTTTGGAAGGTTGTACTTTTCTGAGTGTTTGTCCATTTCCTCCAAGTTGTCCATTTTGTTGTCATATAGCTGCTGATAGTAGTCTCTTATGATCCTTTGTATTTCTGAGTTGTCGGTTTTAATTTCTCCCTTTTCATTTCTAACTTTGTTGATATGATTCTTCTCCCTTTTTTTCTTGATGAATCTGGCTAAAGGTTTGTCTGTTTTATTTATCTTCTGAAAGAACCAGCTTTTAGTTTTGTTGATTTTTGCTATAGTCCCCTTTGCTTCTTTTTTATTTACTTCTGCACTAATTTTTATGATTTCTTTCCTTCTACTAACCCAGGGGTTCTTAATTTATTTTTTCTAGTTGCTTTAAGTATAAAGTTATGTCATTTATTTGATTTTTCTCTTATTTCTTGATGTAAGCTTGTATTGCTATAAGCCTTCCCCTAAGCACTGATTTTACTGAATGCCATAGGTTTTGGGTTGTCATGTTTTCATTTTCATTCGTTTCTATGCATATTTTGATTTCTTTTGTGATTTCTTGGTTATTCAGAAGCAAATTGTTTAGACTCCATATGTTTCTATTTTTAATCTTTTTTCCTATTCAGTTCAGTTCAATTGCTCAGTCGTGTCAGACTCATTGTGACCCCATGAATCGCAGCACGCCAGGCCTCCCTGTCCATCGCCAACACGCAGAATTCACCCAAACTCATGTGCATCGAGTCAGTGATGCCATCCAGCCACATCATCCCCTTTTGTCCCCTTCTCCTCCTGCCCCCAATCCCTCCCAGAATCAGGGTCTTTTCCAATGAGTCAACACTTCTCATGAGGTGGCCAAAGTATTGGAGTTTCACCCTCAGCATCAGTGCTTCCAATGACCACCCAGGACTGATCTCCTAAAGGATGTACTCGTTGGATCTCCTTGCAGTCCAAGGGACTCTCAAGAGTCTTCTCCAACACCACAGTTCAAAACCATCAATTCTTCAGCGCTCAGCTTTCTTTATAATGCAACTCTGACATCCATACATGACCACTGGAAAAACCATAGCCTTGACTAGACGGAACTTTGTTGGCAAAGTAATGTCTCTGCTTTTGAATATGCTATCTAGGTTGGTCATAACTTTCCTTCCAAGGAGTAAGCGTCTTTTAATTTCATGGCTGCAGTCACCATCTGCAGTGATTTTGGAGCTCCAAAAAATAAAGTCTGACACTGTTTCCACTGTTTATCCATCTATTTCCCATGAAGAGATGGGACCAGATGCCATGATCTTAGTTTTCTGAATGTTGAGCTTTAAGCCAACTTTTTCACTCTCCACTTTCACTTTCCTCAAGAGGCTTTCTAGTTCCTCTTCAGTTTCTGCCATAAGGCTGGTGTCATCTGCGTATCTGAGGTTACTGATATTTCTCCTGGAAATCTTGATTCCAGCTTGTGCTTCTTCCAGCCCAGCGTTTCTCATTATGTACTCTGCATATAAATTAAATAAGCAGGTTGACAATATACAGCCTTGACGTACTCCTTTTCCTATTTGGAACCAGTCTGTTGTTCCATGTCCAGTTCTAACTGTTGCTTCCTGACCTGCCTATAGGTTTCTCAAGAGGCAGGTCAGGTGGTCTGTTATTCCCATCTCTTGAAGAAGTTTCCACAGTTTATTGTGATCCACACAGTCAAAGGCTTTGGCATAGTCAATAAAGCAGAAATAGATGTTTTTATGGAACTCTCTTGCTTTTTAGATGATCCAGCAGATGTTGGCAATTTGATCTCTGGTTCCTCTGCCTTTTCTAAAACCAGCTTGAACATCTGGAAGTTCACAGTTCACGTATTGGTGAAGCCTGGCTTGGAGAATTTTAAGCATCACTTTACTACTGTGTGAGATGAGTGCAATTGTGCGGTAGTTAGAACATTTTTTGGTATTGCCTTTCTTTGGAATTGGAATGAAAACCGACCTTTTCCAGTCCTGTGGCCACTGCTGAGTTTTCCACATTTGCTGACATATTGAGTGCAGCACTTTCACAGCATCATCTTTCAGGATTGGAATAGCTCAACTGGGATTCCATCACCTCCACTAGCTTTGTTCATAGTGATGCTTGCTAAGGCCCACTTGACTTCACATTCCAGGATGTCTGGCTCTAGGCGAGTGATCACACCATCGTGTGTGATCTGGGTCGTGATTATCTGGGTCGCGAAGATCTTTTTTGTATGGTTCTTCTGTGTATTCTTGCCATCTCTTCTTAATATCTTCTGCTTCTGTTAGGTCCATACCATTTCTGTCCTTTATTGAGCCCAATTTTTCATGAAATGTTCCCTTGGTATCTACTTTTCTTGAAGAGATGTCTAGTCTTTCCCACTCTATTGTTTTCCTCTATTTCTTTGCATTGAGCACTGAGGAAGGCTTTCTTATCTCTCCTTGCTATTCTTTGGAACTCTGCATTCAAATGGGTATATCTTTCCTTTTCTCCTTTGCTTTTCACTTCCCTTCATTTCACAGCTATTTGTAAGGCCTCCTCAGACAGCCATTTTGCTTTTTTGCAATTCTTTTTCTTGGGGATAGTCTTGATTCCTGTCTCTTGTACAATGTCACGAACCTCCATCCATAGATCATCAGGCACTCTATCACATCTAGTCCCTTAAATCTATTTCTCACTTCCACTGTATAGTCATAAGGGATTTGATTTAGGTCATACCTGAATGTGCTAGTGGTTTTCTCCACTTTCTTCAATTTCAGTCTGAATTTGGCAATAAGGAGTTCAATGAGGTTTTTTTTTGGGGGGGGGTATACTGTGCTACATGTGCTGTTTGTATATTCTGGAGAATAATGCATTGATAACTAATGAAAACTGCTTTGATATCTAATGAAAACTATCTGTTTAGCACGGGCAACAATGTTCAGTGCTCCTTGGTGACCTAAATGTGAAGGAAACTTATGCACAACTGAAATACTTTGCTGTACAGTAGGAAGTAACACAACATTGTAAAGCAACTACATGTGTACATACTCTAGGCTCCATTTATAGAAAGTTCTAAATGAGGCAAAACTAATCTTTACTGAGAGAACTGAGAACAGGGGTTACATGGGGGAAGGGTAGTGTGGGTTAGGAGCCCAAGAGATTTTCTAGGCTGATGGGAAAAAGCTATTGCAGTGAACATCATATAGACAATATTGGTGAAATTGCATAAATTCTTCTGCAATGCAAATTCCAAGCAAGGTCTTGCCAATTGGCTCCATGCATTTATAAATTTACTAGATAGTGTCAACTTGTCCTTCAGAAAGTTGCATCACTTTATGCTTTCACAACACTGCATGAGCACTCATTTTCCAACCACTCATCCTCAATTTGATGGAAACATTTTGTATCACTCGATGCTTTCGTTGAACTTTTGTCAATTTGCATGGTGAGAAACCGCCTGTTGTCCTCTCACCCTCCCCCTTTTCCCCTGGTTCATCTGTCTGTGATGCTCAAAGCTTTGCTCCTTTTTCCATCTTCCTGCTTTTATTAACATCGTCCTTTAGAGAACCAAGAAGCCACAGGACTCTGCTGTCTGGATGTCCCCAAACTGCCCAATTCAAATAGCCCCCATCTTTGCTTCAGTCTGCTGGGAAAGATTGAAGGCAGGAGGAGAAGAGGACGACAGAGGGTGAGATGATTGGATGGCATCACCGACTCAATGGACCCGAGTTTGAGCAGGTTCCAGTAGTTGGTGATGGATGGAGAAGCCTGGTGTGCTACAGCCCTTGGGGTGGCAAAGAGTCAGACACGACTTAGTGACTGAGCTGAACTGAGTAATGTATACATGTAAAATCCTAATACAACCTCAAAATGGATGTACTATGCCAAGAGTGGTATACTAAACACTTTTAATAATATATACATGAAAATAACCACAGATGAATACCTCTATGTATGGTTTAAAGGATATAAGAATCTGTACAACTACAACAATAAGGCCATTTGAGGCAAGATGAATAGACTGAGAGATGATCATACTAAGTGAAGTGAGTCAGATGGAGAAAGACAGACACCAAATATCACTTAAATGTGGAACTGAAGATATGACACAAATGAACATGTATATGGCAAAGAAACTCATTCATGGACATAGAGAACAGACTTGTGGCTTCCAAGGCAGAGAGCACTGGGGGAGGAATGGAGTAAGAGATTGGGGTTAAGAGCTATAAACTAGAGTATATGGAATGGATAGACTAGTTCCTACTGTAGAGCATAGACAACTATATTCAGTATCTGATGATAAATCATAATGGAAAAGAATATATATGGGAGTTCCCTGGTGGCCCAGTGGTTAAGACTCCACACTTCCACTGCAGGGGATTCAGGTTCCATAGCTAGTCAGGAAGTTAATCTCACATGCTGCACAGTGTAGCCAAAAAAAAAAAAAAAAGATTAAATAAATGAATCTGTATATGGATACACACACACAATGTATATTACATATATATGTGTATAACTGAATCACTTTGCTGTAAAGCAGAAAATGACACAACATTGTAAATCAACTATACTTCAACTAAAAAATAACATGACTTAGAAAAAAAGATTGGTATAATTTATTGTATGTAAACTTTATCTTTCAAAGAAAACTGCTGTAAACAAATACAGTTCACTACTTAATGGTAGGCTACCTAAAATACCTAAGGAGATACATACTGATATCTGCAATTTACCACAAAATGTACCAGGGAATAAGATCGATTGATGGATGGATAGAAGGATGGACAAATGGACAGATATGTGACAAAGGAAGTATTGCAAAATAGTTGCAGTGAAATCTAAGTGGGAAATCTTTGTGTAATAGCCAGAAAAAAAATTTCCACTTTGTTGAATGTTTGGAAATTTTTATGATAAAATGTTTGGGAAAGTACAGAGCAAAGAACAATGGAAAGCAAAATGCACATGAAGTGTAATTCTAACTTTAAAAATGTGAGTTGAAAAATTATGGGGAAGAAGTAGGCTAAAATATGAACTGTGGTGAAAGTAATCGTGGTTTTTGCTTACTTTTTCACACTCCGTGCACTGACCAAGTTCTGTTCCCAATATCCACAGAGTACATTGTCCATAATGAAAGAAGCATCACCTTCCCTCTGGCCCAAGGGAGACAGGCTTACTGGCAGCATCATCGCCCTGCTTCTGCAGCTCCTTGTGACCTTGGCTTTGAGCACGTGCTGGGGCTCCCGGAGTCCTCCAATCACAGCTCTAGAGAGGTGTCCCTGTTGGCTTCACAGGGCTGACCAAGCCTATGGCTGACTCATCTGTTTGGAGTCCCAGGTGCAGCCCCACCCGTCCTGGTTTCATCTTGACCCATCATGGCGCCACCCACCTTCACTTCATTTTCTCTCTCTCTCTCTATATATATACATATGTGTGTGTGTGTGTGTGTGTGTGTGTGTGTATTTCAGGGTAAAGTAAATAGCTAATTGTAAAGTTCACGTGAAAAGGCACACAGGTGCACTGATAGAGAATTGCAACCCCCCCGCCCCCAATTCCTTTAACCTCACCTTCTAGCCTCCTGAACAACTTCTCAGTTATTTAAATTTCCTATTTTACCATGTCCTTTGTCCAGAAGCTAAAAAGGGAAAATTTACATACCTTTCTTTGTAGTAAAATTTCTGCGTGCCTAAATAATTAATAAGCAATGAATTATAAAGTGACAATTGAAAAATATTTGGAAGGTAGCTGACAAAGAGCACATTTACCTAATTTATGAAGAGTTCAAAAGTTAAAATAAGAAAATAAGATGAAAAACTCAATAGAAAACAAACATGAAATAAACAAAGGGTACAAAGATATACAAATTACTCAGAAGAAAAAAGGAAAAACTACCAAAAAACAGGAGGAAGTGTTGAACCCAAATGGTAATAAAAGAAATGCAAACCAAAACAATAATGGAATATGATTTCTCACCAAGCACATCGCCAAAAGTTCAGTGAAAGCTTTGAATGATACCAAATGTTTCCTCCACTTTGAGGATGAGGGATTAGAAAATCAGTGCTCATGCAGAATTGTGAAAGCATAAAATGATGCAAATTTCTGAAGGACAAGTGGACAATATCTAGTAAACTTACCAATGCATGGAGCCACTTAGCAAGACCCTGTTTGGAATTTGCATTACAGAAATATTTATGCAATTCCACCAAGATTATATATATGATGTTCACTGCAATATTTTTCTTTTCCCATCATCCTAGACAATCTCTTTGGGCCCCTTCCTCACACATCCCTTCTCCCATGCACAACCTGTTCTATCAGTATACATTAATTTTGCCTCATCTCAAACTTCCTATAAATGGAGCCTACAGTATGTACACATGTAGTTGCTTTACAATGTTGTATTACTTCCTGCTGTACAGCAAAGTAAATCAGCTGTGCATATGTGGTGTGTGGTATGTATATCCTTTTTGTAATTTCTTTCCCATTTAGATCACCACAGAGCACCGAGGACAGTTCCCTGTGATGCACAGATGGTTCTCATTAGTTCAGGTCAGTTCAGTTCAGTGACTCAGTCGTGTCTGACTCTTTGCAACCCCATGGTCTGCAGCATGCCATGCCTCCCTGTCCATCACCAACTCCCGGAGCTTACTCGAACTTATTTCCATCCCGTCGGTAATGCCATCCAACCATCTCATCCTCTGTCATCCACTTCTCCTCCCGCCTTCAATCTTCCCCAGCATCAGGGTCTTTTCCAATGAGTCAGTTCTTTGCGTCACTTTTGACTTCAGAATCAGTCTTTCCAGTGAATATTCAGGACTGATTTCTTTTAGGATGCACTGGTTTGATCTCCTTGCAGTCCAAGGAACTCTCAAGAGTCTTCTTCAACACCATAATTCAAAACCATCAATTCTTCAGTGCTCAGCTTTCTTTATAGTCCAACTCTCACATCCATACATGACTACTGGAAAAGCCATAGCTTTGACTATGTGGACCATTATTGGCAAAGTAATTTCTATGCTTTTTAATATGCTGTCTAGATTGGTCATAGCTTTTCTTCCAAGGAGCAAGTGTATTTTAATTTCATGGCTGCAGTCAACATCTTCAGTGATTTTGGATCCCAAGAAAATTAAGTCTCTCACTGTTTCCATTGTTTCCCGTCTACTTGCCACAAAGTGATGGGACCAAATGCCATGATCTTAGTTTTCGGAATCCTGAGATTTAAGCCAACTTTTTCACTCTCCTCTTTCACTTTCATCAAGAGGCTCTTTGGTTCTTCTTTGCTTTCTGCCATAAGGATGATGTCATCTGCATATCTGAGGCTATTGATATTTCTGCCAGCAATCTTGATTCCAGCTTGTGCTTCATCCAGCCCAGCATTTCATGAGATGTAGAATACTTTGGCCACCTGATGTGAAGAACTGACTCATTTGAAAAGACCCTGATGTGGGAAAGATTGAAGGCAGGAGGAGAAGGGGATGACAGAAGTTGAGATGGACATGAGTTTGTGTAAACTCTGGAAACTGGTGATGGACAGGGAGGCCTGGCGTGCTGCAGTCCATGGGATAACAAAGAGCCGGACATGACTGAATGACTGAGCTGAACTGAACTCTGCATATAAGTTAAATAAGCAAGGTGACAATATACAGCCTTGATTTACTCCTTTCCTAATTTGGAACCAGTCTGTTGTTCCATGTTCAGTTCTTACTGTTGCTTCTTGACCTGCATACAGATTTCTCAGGAGGCAGGTCAGGTGGTCTGGTATTCCCATCTCTTTCAGAATTTTCCAGTTTGTTGTGATCCACACAGTCAAAGTCTTTGGCAGAGTCAATAAAGCAAAAGTAGATGTTTTTCTGAAACTCTCTTGCTTTTTTGATGATCCAACGGATGTTGGCAATTTGATCTCTGGTTCCTCTGCTTTTTCTAAATCCAGCTTGAACATCTGGAAGTTCAGGGTTCACATATTGTTGAAACCAGGCTTGGGGAATTTTGAGCATTACTTTGCTAGTGTGAGATGAGTGCAATTGTGCGATAGTTTGAGGATTCTTTGGCATTGCCTTTCTTTGGGATGGGAATGAAAACAGCTTCTCCAGTCCTGTGGCCACTGCTGAGATTTCCAGATTTGCTGGCATATAGAGTGCAGCACTTTCACAGGATCATCTTTTAGGATTTGAAATAGCTCAACTGAAATTCCAACACCTCCACTAGCTTTGTTCGTAGTGATGTTTCCTAAGGCCCACTTGACTTCGCATTCCAGGATGTCTGGCTCTAGGTGAGTTATCACACCATCGTGGTTAAATGGGTCATGAAGATCTTTTTTGTACAGTTCTTCTGTGTATTCTTGCCACCTCTTCTTAATATCTTCTGCTTCTGTTTGGTCCATTCCATTTCTGTCCTTTATTGTGCTCATCTTTGTGAGATATGTGCCCTTGGTATCTCTAATTTTCTTGAAGAAATCTCCAGTCTTTTCTATTCTATTTTTTCCTCTATTTGTTTGCTTTGATCGCTGAGGAAGGCTTTCTTATCTCTCTGCTACTCTTCAGAACTCTGCATTTAAGTGGTTATAACTTTCATTTTCTCCTTTGCCTTTTGCTTCTCTTCTTTTCTCAGCTGTTTGTAAAGCCTGATCAGACAACCATTTTGCTTTTTTGCATTTCTTTTTCTTGGGGATGGTCTTGATCACTGCTTTCTCTACAATGTCATGAACCTCATTAGCTATCAAGGCATTATTCTCCAAAATATACAAACAGGTCATGTAGTCCAGTATAAAAAAAAAAAATTCAATCAAGAAATGGGCAGATCTAAATAGACATTGTTCCAAAGAAGACATACAAATGGCCAACAAACACATGAAAAGATGCTCAACATCACTAATTATCAGAGAAATGCACATCAAAACTACAATGAGGCATTACTTCACACCAGTCCAAAGAGCCATCATCAAAAATTATACAAACAATAATTTCTGGAGAGGGTTTGGAGGAAAAGGGACCCTCTTTCACTGTCAGTGGACATGTAAATTGGTACAGCCACTATGGTGAACAGTATGGCAGCTCCTTAAAAACTATAAATAAAATTACCATATGACCCAGTAATTCCACTCCTGGGCACATTCCTGGAGAAAAACCTGAATTCCAAAAGATACATGCACTCCAATGTTCATTGCAGCATTAGGTACTGTAGACAAGACATGCAGCATTTTTCAATAAAAGCAGAAATGGAAGAAAAAAAAAAAAAAAAAACCACCTTGAAGCCAACAGTCTCTAAACAGGGGATCAAATTACTAGTTATTTGTAACGGTAAAGGCTTAAAGATAAGCAAACAAAGCAAAAATCAACTATCAAAACCAAGTTCTATGTTAGCATACAAATAGCTGAAATGATGATTTTATACTAAAAGAAGTAGCACACCATCATCGCCCCGAGCCAGGAACTCAGAATTCTGAGCCAATGGTAAAGTGAAATCATGGGTGATTTTTTTTGTTTCTTTCTATTTTTTGGAAACTTTATCTCTTCTGTTATGAGTATATATCATTTAATAAAGCAATACAGTATCTTTTCCAACATGTGAAGAATACATCTGGATTTTATAAATTGCATTCATAAGCTTTCTTCTACTTCTCCACCAGAGGGCAGCAAAAGCACAGTAAATATTTATTCATACACACATATATACGAGAGTATACATCTGAATTTTATAAATTACATTCATAAGCACAACAAATATTTATTCATATCCACATATACTCTGGAGAGTCCCAAGGAGATCAAACCAGTCAATCCTGAACGAAATCGGTCCTGAATATTCATTGGAAGGAATGATGCTGAAGCTGAAACTGCAATACTTTGGCCACCTGATGTGAAGAACTGACTCATTGGAAAAGACCCTGATGCTGGCAAAGACTGAAGGCAGGAGGAGAAGTGGACAACAGAGGATGAGGTGGTTGGATGGCATCACCCACTCAATGGACCTGAGTTTGAGCAGGCTCCGGTAGTTGGTAATGGACATGGAAACCTGGCATGCTACAGTCCATGGGGTCACAAAGAGCCAGACACGACTGAGCGACTGAACATATACATATAAAATGCCAATACAGCCTCAAAATGGATGTACTATGCCCAGAGTGGTGTACTACAGATGTTTTCATAATATATACGTGAAAATAACTGCAGATGAATACCTGTATGTATGATTAAAAGGATACAAGAGTCTGTACAGCTACAACAGTAAGGCCATTTGAGGCAACATGCATGGACCGAGAGATGATCATACTAAGTGAAGTGAGTCAGAGAAAGACAACTACCAAATGATATTACTAAAATGTGAAATCTAAGATATGACACAAATGAACATATGCCTGAAACAGAAACACACGGACATAGAGAACAGACTTGTATCTTCCAAGGCAGAGAGAACTGGGGGAGGGATGGAGTAAGAGACTGGGGTTAAGAGCTATAAACTCGAGTACATGGAATGGGTAGACAAGTTCCTACTGTAGAGCACAGAGAACTATATTCAGTATCCTATGATATATCATAATGGGAAAGAATATATATGGGACTTCCCTGGCAGTGCAGTGGTTAAGACTCCACACCTCCACACACTTCCAGCTTCAATCCCCGGTCAGGGAACTAATCCCACATGCTGCACAGTGTAGCCAAGAAAGAAAGATTAAATATAAGAATGCACACACACACAATGCATATATACACATATATGTGTATAACTGAAACAATAATTCCTATAGAGGTTGTGGAGAAAAGGGAACCCTCTTGCACTGTCAGTGGGCATGTAGATTGGTACTGCCACTGTGGTGAACAGTATGGCAGCTCCTTAAAGAACGTAAACTAGTATTACCATATGACACAGTCATGCTACTCCTGGCCATATTCCTGGGGAAAACCTTAATTCCAAAAGATACATGCACCCCAATGTTCATTGCAGCACTATTTACCATAGACAAGACATGCAAATTTTTTAAAATCTTACCAAAAGCAGAAAACAAACAAACAAACAAACAAACAAAAACAACTTGAAGCAAACAGCCTCTGAACAGGGGCTCAAATTACTAGGTATTTTAAAAAGTAGAGGCTTAATGATAAGTAAACAAAGCAAGAGTCAAGTATCAAATCCAAGTTCTATGTTAGCGTTCTAACAGCAGAAAAGGTGATTTTATTTTAAAAGGACTAACGCACCATCGTCTTTTTATCTCCCTGTCCCAGGAACTCAGAATTCTGAGGCAACGGTAAAGTGAGATCATGGGTTTTTTTTTTTTCTTTCTTTATATTATTCTGTCGATTTTACCTTTTCTCTTATGAGCATGTATTAATTTTTAAAAAGTTACGCAGTATCTTTTTCAACATGTAAAGAATGCATCTGGATTTTACAAAATTACATTCATAATCATTCTTCTATTTCTCCACAAGACGGCAACAAATGCACAGTAAATATTGATTCATACACACATATACATATAAGAGAATACATCTGAGTTTTATATATTACATTCATAAGTATTCTATTTCTCCACAAGAGTGAAGCATATGCACAAAAAATATTTATTCATACCCACATTTACTCTGGAGAGTCCCTTGGACTGCAATGAGATCAAACCCATCAATCCTAAAGGAAATCAGTCCAGAATATTTCACACTACCCCACGTCCAGGGACAGAGAAGCCCCAGCAAGACAGCAGGATGGGCAAACTGCATTTAGAATCAAACTCCATATCTGCCAGAGACACTCAGGGGGCTCAAACAAACCTTGTGTGCACTGGAACCCAGACACCCCACAGAGACTGAGACAGAAGTGTGTTTGAGTGTCTTCTGTGGAGGTATGGGTCAGCAGTGGACTACTGCGGGTGCAGGGGCTCTGCTGCAACAGAGTTGCATATGGCATAAGCCCTCTTGGAGGAGGTCACCATTAACCCCACCATAGAGCTGCCAGAACTTACACAGGACTGGGAAACAGACTCCTGGAGGGCACAAACAGAACCTTGTGCACACTAGGACCCAGGAGAAAGGAGCAGTGACCCCACAAGAGTCTGACTCAGACTTGTCTGTGAGTGTCCAGGAGTCTCTGGCAGAGGTGTGGGTCGGCGGTGGCCTGCTGTAGGGTTGGGGACGCTGAGTGTACCACTGTGTGCATGGGACCTTTGAATGAGATTGCCATTATCTTCATTACCTCCACCATAGTTTGGCCTCAGGTCAAATGACAGGGAGGGAACACAGCCCCATCCATAAACAGAAAGGTGGATTAAAGATTTACTGAGCATGGCCCTGGCCATCCGAACAACACCCAGTTTCCCCCCTCAGTCAGTCTCTCCCATTAGGAAGCTTCCATAAGCCTGTTATCATTCTCCATCAGCTGGCAGACAGATGGAAAACCACAATCACAGAAAACTAACCAATCTGATCACAAGGACCACAGTCTTGTCTACCTCAATGAAACTATGAGCCATGCCCTGCAGGGCCTCCCAAGATGGAGTGGTCATAGTGGAGAGTTCTGACAAAGCGTGTTCCACTTGAGAAGGGAATAGCCAAATCCCTTTGGTATTCTTGCTTTGAGAACCCCAGGAACAGTATGAAAAGGCACAAAGATAGGACACTGAGAGATGAACTCCCCAGGTCTGTAGGTGCCCAATATGCTACTGGAGATCAGTGGAGAAATAACACCATAAAGAATGAAGAGATGGAGCCAAAGCAAAAACAGCACTCAGTTGTGGATGTTACTGGTGATAGAAGTAAATCTGATGCTGTAAAGAGCAATAACGCATAGGAACATTTGATGTTAGGTCCATAATCAAGGCAAACTGGAAGTGGTCAAACAGGAGATGGCAAGAGTGAACATCGACATTTTAGGAATCAGGGAACTAAAATGGACTGGAATGAGTGAATTTAACTCAGATAAACATTATATCTACTACTGTGGGCAAGAATCCCTTAGAAGAAATGGAGTAACCATCATAGTTAACAAAAGAGTCTGAAATGCAGTACTTGGATGCAATCTCAGAAATGACAGAATGATCTCTGTTCGTTTCCAAGGCAAACGGTTTAATATCACAGTAATCCAAGTCTATGCCCCGACCAGTAATGCTGAAGAAGCTCAAGCTGAATGGTTTTATGTAGACCTACAAGACTTTGTAGAACTAACACCCAAAAAAGTTGTCCTTTTCATTATAGGGGGCTGGAATGCAAAAGTAGAAAGACAAGAAACACCTGGAGTAACAGGCAAATTTGACCTTGCAGTACACAATGAAGCAGGGCAAAGACTAATAGAGTTTTGCCAAGAGAACACGTTGGTCATACCAAACACCCTCTTCCAACAACACGAGAAGACTCTACAAATGGACATCACCAGGTGGTCAATAATGAAATCAGATTGATTACATTCTCTGCAGCCAAAGACAGAGAATCTCTATACAGTCAACAAAAAGAAGACCAGGAGCTGACTGTGGATCAGATCATGAACTCCTTGTTGCCAAACTGAGACATAAATTGAAGTAGGGAAAACTCCTAGACAATTCAGGTATGACCTAAATCAAATCCCTTATGATTATACCCTGGAAGTGAGAAGTAGATTCAAGGGGTTACATCTGATAGACAGAGTGTCTGAAGAACTGTGGACAGAGGTTCATGACATTGGACAGGAGGCAGTGATCAAGACCATCCCCAAGAAAAAGAAATGCAACAAGGCAAAATGGTTGTCTGAGGAGGCCTTATCAATAGCCGTAAAATGAAGAAAAGTGAAAGGCAAAGGAGAAAAGAAAAGATGTACACATTTGAATGCAGAGTTTCAAAGAATAGCAAGGAGAGATAAGAAAGACTTCCTCAGTGATCAATGCATAGAAATAGAGGAAAACAATATAATAGGAAAGACTAGAGATCTCTTCAAGAAAATTAGAGATACCAAGGGACATTTTATGCAAAGATGGGCATAATAAAAGACATAAATTGTATGGACTTAACAGAATCAGAAGATATCGATAGTGGTCTTTTTGATTTCTCAGTAGTGATATCCCCTTGCAGTTTAATTTTTCATATCACTGACAAAAAAACCAAATGAGGCACATTTCCAGACGCATCTTTCTTCATTGAATTGCCGTTACCTGTTGATGTTTCCTTCCTGATCGTGTGGTTTGTTCTCGTTTTTATTTCGGTGTGCAAACCCTGGCCATTTTGTAAGGGTAGGTGTCATTTATTGCCCGGCCACCTCGTGAATAGGCAGTGTCCATCAGCCCAAGGTTTAAGGTTGCCATTCCCGAATACGGCCACAAGGTAGCAGCATTTCTTTGGATTCTCCTCTTGTTACCATGGGAATTGCATCTTTAGAGGTATTCGCCATTTCTGATTGTAAATGAGAGCAGAATGAGTTAGAGGAAGCCCCCGAAAGCTTGTGTCTCCTTCCTTCTCAGTTTTATTGTAGTTGATATTTCTTGTTTGACAAAGCTGATGTACAGAATTGCCTTTGTTGTAGCTATACCTATTCTTACTCCCTTACATGGATGAACAGAGGCATTCAGGAGCAGTTTATTTCCTCTGACCTGCTCTCAGAAAATGTGTAGTACATCAGTCTTGCTAAGTCGGTCCCTGTGGATTATGTATTTGACAGGTATTTCTGGGAATCCATGATTTTCAGACTTCCAATGTAAGCCTTCCTCTCACCCATCCCCTTTGTTAAGCATCAGTGTGTTCCCAGCACTGGGTGTCCATTTCACTTTGGATAGAGAAAAATTCAGAGATCATCACACTGAGTGAAGGAGGGTCGATTCAAGTTACATCATGGGATGTAACGGAGAGGTGGGATACAAAAATCCACAGCAGTGAGCACCCAGACAAAGGTTAAATGGATATCCAATCTGGCAAGAAACTTATGGGAAGCAGAGGACCCTGGTGGATGGAGGGGATATGTATGGAGCCTGGAGTTAATTTCTTCCCAAAGATACGTATAAAATATGGAATCCACGTTAAACCTACTTCAACAAGAGGAGCAGTTGAAATACTTTCTAATCTCATGCAGGTGAAAACAAGCACAGCTGAATAGATCTGGTACTCTCAGTGCCATGGAACAAGAATCTGTACACATAAGACAAAAGCATCCTTGCCAGTCAACTTAAATAGAATAGAAACTTTAAGTTAAAATAAAATCCAAGAGTGAGGAGACACCAGGTTTGGTGGCATTCTCTGGCTCATTCTATTCTAATGTATAACAAGGCTTGACAAAAGCTCCAAGGTGGCAGAGGCCAACCTAAAAGAGGACGGAATAAGGAAACTGCAGCATGGAGGCTGTTCTCTGTAACCACAGCCTGAAACTTATCACTGATGGACATCTGATATTCACAAGGATGCTGGACTGGACATGACACCTATCCTTGAACATGTCAGGAGTCACACATCCAAAAGTGAATAAGTAAATTAAAAAAAAGAAAAAAAAACGGAAACTCTCAGAAGAAAACATCAACAGGTAAATACAACTCAAAATGCTTTCCAAAAGCCAAAAGCCCATCAACAGTGCTCCATAGGATTTCTTATCAGAGATACAAAAGCTAAACGGCCATGAGCCATCAACTCTTAGCACTGGAAAAGGCCACCATGGACAACACTCCAGACCAGAAATGGTAGGTTGACATTGGTCAGGGGGATCATTTTATAGTAGTGGGGGGAATATCAGTGGGAGGAGCCAGTATAAGAATCACTGTCCAAGTGCCTTTATAGATAAAAAGAGACAGAAAGTATGACATGGCCTCTCCATTCCAAAGACATCTCAGAAATACACAGATTTTTAAAACCACACGCCCCAGAACATGCACTGCAGGGGCATTCCCATTGATAAGAGATTAAAGTAAAGAAAATACACAGGGACAGAGAGATCAGTGGATCAAGAAATGGGACACAGGTTCACGATGGAATATGACTCAGGTATTGAAACAAGGAAATAATGTCATTGTCAGAGGTACAGACAAGTGTAGTGATAATCAGAGTCAGTGAAGAAGGGCAGATTAGAGCTATGTCATAGGATTTACCGTTCAAACGGGAAAGACAATACTGCTGGCAGTGAGTACCCTGACAGAGGTGAGATGGACACCCAGTGCTGGGAACGCCCTGATGCTTAGCAAAGGGGATGGGTGAGAGGAAGGCTTACATTGGAAGGCTGAAATTCACGGATTCCCACAAATGCCTGTCAAATACATAATCCACAGGGACTGACATAGCAAGAATGATGTACTACACACTTTCTGAGAGCAGGTCGGAGGAAATAAACACTGCTGAATGCCTCTGTGTATCCATGTAAGGGAGCAAGAATCGGTAGAGCTACAACAAAGGCAACTCTGTACATCAGCTTCGTCAAACAAGAAATATGAACTACAATAAAACTGAGAAGGAAGGAGACTCAAGCTTCCATGGGCTTCCCCTAGCTCATTCTACTCTCATTTTCAAGCGGAAATGTCACATGCCTCTAAAGATGCAGTTACCATGGTAACAGGAGGAGAGCCTAAAGAAGTGCTGCCACCTGTTGGTCGCTCTCGGGAACAGCAACATTAAACCTTGTGCTGATGGACACTGAAGATTCACAAGGCGGGCAGGCTCTAAATGACACCTACCTTTATAAAATGGCCAGGGGTCATACACTGAAATAAAAACGAGAACAAACTACACGATCAGGAAGGAAACTTCCACAGGTAAATGCAATTTAATGCTCAGAAAGAAAGCTCTGGAAATGTGACTCATTTACTTTCTTAACAGTGATACGAAATTTTAAACAGCAAGGCGATATCAATACTGAAACCAAAAAGGCCACTATCCAAAACTATACAGACCAAGAAGGAGTAGGGCAGTATTAGTAAATGGGACCCTTATATTCTACTGGTGGGAGGTAAGCAGTCAGAGCCTTTATGAGCATGACTGTCAAAGGGCCTGGGAATCAAAAATGAGACAAATGATGTCGTATGTCAATTCTATTCCTAGATTATTTGAGAAATCAACAGATCATGGAAAACACAGGCCACCCCCACAAACATGCACTGCAGCAGCATTCACATCGCCTAAGAGATGAAAGGAAAGAGAATTGTTGAGTGCAGACAAAAAGAGAAAGAAATGAGACAGAGATACCCAGTGAAATATGACTCCAACCTTATGAAAATGCAAAAAACTTCCATTTTTTCCTAAATGAAATTTAGAGCGAAGCCCAATAAGCAAAGAAGTGTGGATTAAAGAGATATCACATCATGTACCTTCCAGGGGGGATTAAAAAAGGAAAAAAAAAACATTGATGGCGATGAATACCTAAACAAAAGTGAAATGTACTTACACTCCTGGTAGGAAAATTACGGTTAGCAAAGGGAGTCTGTGGGTGAGAGGCCTAAAGGTGAAAGCTGGAATAAAGCTATACCCACAAATACCTGTGCAATTCATAATCCAGAGGACCTCCTGTATCAAGAGGCATGTGCTTAACAGATTCTGGAACCATTGCTGTGACGGTAACAACAGCTGAATACCTCCAGTTATGTGTGGAACGGAAGGAGAAACTGTCTCCCTGCAAAAACTACAACAGTGTAAATAGTCTTAAATAAAAAACAAAATGTCATTTGTAGACTTAAGGAAGCAACCTAGATGTCCATTGGCAGACAACTGGATAAGAAAGCTGTGGTACATGCACACAATGGAATATTACTCAGCTATTAAAAAGAATGCATGTGAAGCAGTTCTAATGAGGTGGATGAAACTGGAGCCTATTATACAGAGCAAATTAAGTCAGAAAGAAAAACACCAATACAGTATCTTAACACATATATATGGAATTTAGAAAGATGGTAACGATGACCCTATGTGCGAGACCGCAAAAGAGACACGGATGTACAGAACAGTCTTTTGGACTCTGTGGGAGAAGGCGAGGGTGGGATGATCTGAGAGAACAGCATTGAAACATGTATATTATCATATGTGAAACAGATCGCCAGTCCAGGTTACATGCATGAGACAGGGTTCTCAGGGCTGGTGCAGTGGGATGACCCTGAGGGATGGGATGGGGAGGGAGATGGGAGGGAGGGTCAAGATGGGGACACATGTACACCCATGGCTGATTCATGTCAATGGATGGCAAAACCACTACAATATTGTAAAGTAATTCCCCTCCAATTAAAATAAATTTTAAAAAATAAAAGAATATATATCACTTAAAGAAAAGCCTCAAAGAATACAGAGACAAAAGTTTTTGGCGACTTCTTGTGTATCATTTTACTCTCATTTACAACCAGGCCCTGGATAACCACCCAGGTTGCTTTTACCATAGCCACAAGAGGAGGGAATGAAGAAATGCTGCCGCCCTGTGACATTTTCTCTAACAGCAACTTTAAAATGCCTGCTGATGGACACACTATTCACAGAGGTGCTGTGAATAGTGTGAACCCTTAACGAATTGCCAGGGCTCATATGGGGGAAAAAACTCAAGTAAACACAGGGGAAGCTAACAGGAAGAGGATATGCACAGGTACACACAATTATGTGTTTCTTTAAAAAAAAACACATGACAATTTACACATAGGGTGAATTCGAAGATACAAACATGTAAGCTGCAAGGACATTATCACCTCTGCCTGAGCATGAAAAAGGCCACTGTTGAAAGCTGGACCTGGCATCAATGGTAGAGTAACATTAGTACAGTGGACGCATTAGGGTACTGATGGGATGGACCTGGTAAGAGCCACTATGAGCATGACTAGAAAAGTGCAC
Source organism: Bubalus bubalis (assembly GCF_019923935.1). Lineage (NCBI taxonomy): Eukaryota > Metazoa > Chordata > Mammalia > Artiodactyla > Bovidae > Bubalus > Bubalus bubalis. The sequence continues at coordinate 7,235,742 of NC_059181.1, read as the reverse complement.
TCCCATGAGAGATAAATAAATAATTGAAGAGGTAGAGACAGTATGATAAATCAGGTCCTCTCCTGGAATATTTCAGAAATGAACGGATTTCAAACACCACACACCCCAAACCGGGTCCCACAGCAATGTTCAGAACATCGAAGAGATGAAAGTAAAGACAGCATACCTAGACAGAGGAATGGATATAGAAATGTGATACAGGTCTAGAATGAATTATGAATCAAGGGTTGAAATATGAAAGTGGCAGTCTTCAGAGATAGAGATAAATGTACTGGTCATCATACTGAGTGAAGGAGGGTCAACTCAAGAAATATCATGGGATGCAATCAAGAGGTGGGATACAAAAAGCCACAGCAGCGAGCACCCACACAAAGGTGAAGTGGACATCCAACCTGGCAAGAAACTTATGGGTAGAAGAAGACCCTGATGGATGGGATGGAAATATTGTAAAATAGTTACAGTAGAATCTAGGTGGGAAGTCTTTGTGTATTAGGTAGAAAACATGTTCAACCTCGTTGTATGTTTGGAAAATTTTATAATAAAGTGTTGCAGAATGTACAGAGCAGAGAACAATGAAAACCAAAATGCACATGAAGCATAATTTCATATTTAAAAATATGAGCTGAAAAAAGATGCCGAGGAGATAGGGTAAAATATTGTGTGCTCAGTCACTCAGTCATGTCTGATATTTTTGCAACCCCATAGACTGTAGTCCACCAGGTTCCTATGTCCATGGGATACTCCAGGCAAGAATACTGGAGTGGGTTACCAATCCCTTCTCCAGGGGATCTTTCTGACCCAGGTTTCTAATTCCTGACTCCTGCATTGGCAGGCGGGTTCTTTACCAGTGAGCCACCAAGGAAGCCCCAAAATATGAACCGTAGTGAGAGTAAACATGGTTTTTATTTACTTTTTCACACTCCATGCCCTGACCAAGTTCTTTTCCCAATATCCACAGACTACATTTTCAATAATAAAAGTAGCATCACTTTGCCTCTGGCCCAATGGTGACAGGCCTCCTGGGCAGCATCATCGCTCTGCTTGTGCTCCCCTCCTGGTGATCTTGGCTTTGAGCACCTGCTGGGGATCACAGGGTCCTCCAATCACAGCTCTAGAGACGTGTCCCCACTGGCTTCACAGGTCTGACCAAACCTATGGCTGACTCCTATGTTTGGGACACCAAGGTGTGGCCCCTTCCGTCCTGGCTTCATCTTGGCCCATCATGGCGCTACCCACCTCCACTTCATTTTTTCTCTTTATATATGTGTGTGTGTGTGTGTGTGTGTGTGTGTGTGTGTGTGTTTCAGGGTAAAGCAAATAGTTCATTGAAAAGTACATATGGAAAGGCATACAGATAAACCCAGAGAGAGTTGCCCCACCTCCCTGCAATCTTTCAACATACACCCTCTAGTTCCCTGGAGTTTTTCTCAGTTATTTAAATTTCTTAATTCAACTGATCTTTGTCCAATAGCTAAAAAGGGAAAATTAACACTTTGCAGAAAAATTCCTGCATGTGTAAATAATTAATAAACAAGGAATTATAAAATGGCAATTGAGAAATATTTGGAAGAGAGCTGACAAAGGGCACATTTACCTAATTTATGCAGAGTTCAAAAGTTAAAATAAGAAAAGAAGATGAAAAACCCAATAGAAGACAAACACGAAGTAAACAAAGGGAAGAAAGAAATGCAAATTACTCAGAAGAAAAATAAAGATTACCAGAAAACAGGAGAAAATGTTGAACCTAATTTGTAATAAAAGAAATGCAAACCAAAACTATAATGGAATACGACTTCTCACCATGAAAACTGACAAAAGTTCAATGAAAGCATTGAGTAATACCAAATGTTTCCTCTAAATTGAGGATGAGAGGTTGGAAAATGAGTGCTCATGTGTTGTTGTGAAAGCATAAAGTGATGCAACTTTCTGAAGGACAATTTGACAGTATCTAGTAAATTTATCTGGAGAAGGCAATGGCACTCCACTCCAGTACTTTTGCCTAGAAAATCCCATGGACGGAGGAGCCTGGTAGGCTGCAGTTCATGGGGTCGCTAGAGTCAGACACGACTGAGCGACTTCACTTTCACTTTTCACTTGCATGCATTGGAGAAGGAAATGGCAACCCACTCCAGTGTTCTTGCCTGGAGAATCCCAGGGACGGGGAAGCCTGGTGGGCTGCCGTCTATGGGGTCGCACAGTCGGACACGACTGAAGCGACTAAGCAGCAGCAGCAGCAGTACATTTATCAACGCATGGAGCCAATTAGCAAGACCTTGTTTGGAATTTACATTGCAGAAGTATTTATGCAATTTCAAGAAGATTATATATATGATGTTCACTGCAATATTTTTTCCCACCATCCTAGAAAAACTCTTGGGCCCCTTCCCCACACTCCCCTTCCCCGATGCAACCCCTGTTCTCAGTTCTATCAGTAAACATGAGCTTTGCCTAGTCTAGAACTTCCTGTAAATGGAGCCTACAGTATGTACACATGTAGTTGCTTTACAGTGTTGTGTTACTTACTGCTGTACAGCAAAGTAAATCAGTTGCATGTATGCGTGTATTTGTATATATATGTATGCATCGTCCCTTTTCAGTTTCCTTCCCATTTAGGTCACCACATAGCACTGAGGACAGTTACCTGTGCTATACAGAGAGTTCTCATTAGTTATCATGGCATTACTCTCCAAAATATACAAACAGCACATGTAGCCCAGGATTAGAAAAAAAAAAACAAACACTCAATAAATGGGCAGATCTAAATAGACATTTTCCAAAGAAGTCATACAGATGGCCAACAAACACTTGTAAAGATGCTCAACATCACTAGTTATCAGAGAAATGCAAATCAAATCTGCAATGAGGTATTACTTCACACCAGTCCAAATAGCCCTCATCAAAAACTCTACAAACAATAATTTGGAGAGGGCGTTGAGAACAGGGAACCCTCTTGCATTGTCAGAGGGCATCTAAATTGGTACCACCGATATGGTGAACTCTATGGCAGCTCCTTAGAAAACAAAAAATACGATGACCATATGGCCTACTCTGGGGCATTTTCCTGGAGAAAACCTTAATTCAAAAAGATGCATGCACCCCAATGTTCACTGCATCACTATTTACCATAGCCATGACATGCAACATTTTTTTAATTATAGCCAAAATGGGAAAAACAAAACAACCTTGAAGCAAACAGTCTCTAAACAGGGAGTCAAATTACTAGGTCTTTGTAAAAGCAGAGACTTAAAGATAATAAACAAAGCAAGAATCACGTATCAAAACCAAGTTCTATGTTAACATTCTAATAGCAGAAAAGATGATTTTATAATAAAGGAACTAGCACACCCTCATCTTTTTATCTCCTTGTCCCAGGAACTCAGAATTCTGAGCCAATGTTAAATGAGATCATGGGTGATTTTGTTCTTTCTTTGTACTTTTCTACCAACTTTATATTTTCTGTTATGAGCATATATTAATTTTTAACAGTTATACAGTATCATTTTCAACATGTAAAGAATACATCTGGATTTTATACATTCACAATCATTCTTCTATTTCTCCACGAGATGGCAGCATAAGCACAATAAATATTTATTCATACACACAGAGAGGGCAATGGCAACTCATTCCAGTACTCTTGCCTGGAAAAATCCCATGGACGGAGGAGCCGGGTAGGCTGCAGTCCATGGGGTCGCGAAGAGTCGGACATGACTGAGTGACTTCACTTTCATGCATTGGAGAAGGAAATGGCAACCCACTCCAGTGTTCTTGCCTGGAGAATCCCAGGGACGGGGGAGCCTGGTGGGCTGCCGTCTATGGGGTCCCACAGAGTCAGACATGACTGAAGTGACTTAGCAGCAGCATACATATGAGCTATTTCAAATCCTGAAAGATGATGCCGTGAAAGTGCTGCACTCAATATGCCAGCAAATTTGGAAAACTCAACAGTGGCCACAGGACTGGAAAAGGTCAGTTTTCACTCCAATCCCAAAGAAAGGCAATGCCAAAGAATGCTCAAACTACTGCACAATTGCACTCATCTCACATGGTAGTAAAGCTTTGCTCAAAATTCTCCAAGCCAGATTTCAGCAATACATGAACCATGAATTTCCTGATGTTCAAGCTGGTTTTAGAAAAGGCAGAGGAACAAGAGATCAAATTGCTAATATCCGCTGGATCATGGAAAAAACAATAGAGTTCCAGAAAAACATCTATTTCTGCTTTATTGACTATGCCAAAGCCTTTGACTGTGTGGATCACAATAAACTGTGGAAAATTCTGAGAGATGGGAATAGCAGACCACCTGACCTGCCTCTTGAGAAATCTGTATGCGGGTCAGGAAGCAACAGTTAGAACTGGACATGGAACAACAGACTGGTTCTAAATAGGAAAAGGAGTTCGTCAAGGCTGTATACCGTCACCCTGCTTATTTAACTTCTATGCAGAGTACATCATGAGAAACGCTGGACTGGAAGAAGCACAAGCTGGAATCAAGATTGCCGGGAGAAATATCAATAACCTCAGAAACGCAGATGAAACAACGCTATGGCAGAAAGTGAAGAGGAACTAGAAAGCCTCTTGATAAATGTGAAAGTGGAGAGTGAAAAAATTGGCTTAAAGCTAAACATTCAGAAAACAAACATCATGCCATCCAGGCCCATCACTTCATGGGAAATAGATGGGGAAACAGTGGAAACAGTGTCAGACATTTTTTTGGGCTCCAAAATCACTGCAGATGGTGACTGCAGCCATGAATTTAAAAGACACTTCCTCCTTGGAAGGATAGTTGTGACCAACCTAGATAGTACATTCAAAAGCAGAGACATTACGTTGCCAACAAAGGTCCGTCTTGTCAAGGCTATGGTTTTTCCAGTGGTCATGTATGGATGTGAGAGTTGGACTGTGAAGAAGGCTAAGCGCCAAAGAATTGATGCTTTTGAACTGTGGTGTTGGAGAAGACTCTTGAGAGTCCCTTGGTCTGCAAGGGCATCCAACCAGTCCATTCTGAAGGAGATCAGCCCTGGGATTTCTTTGGAAGGAATGATGCTAAAGCTGAAACTCCAGTACTTTGGCCTCCTCATGCGAAGAGTTGACTCATTGGAAAAGACTCTGATGCTGGGAGGGATTGGGGGCAGGAGGAGAAGGGGACGACAGAGGATGAGATGGCTGGATGGCATCACTGACTCGATGGACGTGAGTCTGAGTGAACTCTGGGAGTTGGTGATGGACAGGGAGGCCTGGCGTGCTGCAATTCATGGGGTTGCAGAGTCAAACATGACTAAGGGACTGAGCTGAACTGATACATATGGGAGAATACATTCAGATTTTATGAAGTAAATTCATAAGCATCCTTCTATTTCTCAATGAGAGGGCAGCTAAAGTACAGTAAATATTTATTCATACCCACACACTTTCGCCACCTGATGTGAAGAACTGACTCATTGGAAAAGTCCCTGATGCTGGGAAAGATTGAACACCGGAGGAGAAGGGGATGACAGATGATGAGGTGGTTGGATGCCATCATGGACTCGATGGACATGAGTTTGAGTAAGCTCCGGGAGTTGGTGATGGACAGGGAAGCCTGGTGTGCTGCAGTCCATGGGGTCACAAAGAGACAGACACGACTGAGCAACTAACATATACATATGAACTGACATATACATATGAGAGAACACATCTGGATTTTATAAATTACATTCATAAGCATTCTTCACGAAAGGGCAGCATAAACACCGTAATTATTTATTCATACACACATGTACATATGAGAGAATACATCTGGATTTTATAAGTTACATTCATTAGCATTCTTCTATTTCTCCATGAGAGGGCAGCATAAGCACAACAAATATTGATTCATACACATATATACTCTGCAGAGTCCCTTGATCTGCAAGGAAATCAAACCAATCAATCCTAAGGGAAATCAGTCCTGAATATACATTGGAAAGATTGATGCTGAAGCTGAAAATCCAATGCTTTGGCCACCTGATGCAAAGAACTGACTAGTTCTTTGACTGAATGCAAACTAGTGCAGCCACTCCAGAGAACAGTGTGGAGAGTCCTAAAAAAAACTGGAAATAGAATTGCCATATGACATAAACACCGAGGAAACTAAAATTGAAACAGACATGTGCACCTCATTGTTAATCGAAGCACTGTTTACAATAGTCAGGACATGGAAGCAACCTAGATGTCCTTTGGCAGACAAATGGATAAGAAAGCTGAGGTAAATATACACAATAAAATATTACTCAGCAAATAAAAAGAATGCATTTGAATTAGTTCTAATGAGGTGGATGAAACTGGAGCCTATTTTACAGAGTGAAGTAAGTCAGAAAGAAAAACACCAATAGAGTATATTAACGCATATATATGGGAAAAATGGCAACGATGACCATATATGCGAGACAGCAAAACAGACACATAGAAACAGACTTTTGGACTCTGTGGGAGAAAGCCAGGGTGAGATGACTTGAGAGACTAGCACTGAAACATGCATATTACGATATGTGAAATAGATCACTCATCCAACTTTGATACATGACATAGGGCACACAAAGCTGGTGCACTGGGAAAACCCTGAGGGATCGGATGGGGAGAGAAGTGGTCGGGGTTTCAGGATGGGGAAGATATGAACACCCATGGCTGATTCAACTCAATATATGGCAAAACCCACCACAATGCTGCAAAGTAAGTAGCCTCCAATTAAAATAAATATATTAATTTAAAAGAAAAAGACCCATGTACATGCTGTCTACAAGAAACCCACTTCAGACCTAAAGACACATATAGACTGAAAGTGACAGGATGGAAAAATATATGCCATGCAAATGGGAATCAAAAGAAAGATGGAATAGCAATCCTCATATCATACCTTAAACTAAAGAAGATTACAATAGTTAAAGGACACTACATCGTGATGAAGGGATCAATACAAGATGAAGACATAGCAATTGTAAACATCTATGCCCCCAACACAGGAGCACCTCAATACATAAGACAAAAACTAACAGACATTAAAAGAGAAACTGACAGTAAAACAATCATAGTCGACTTTAACACCCCATTCATACCAATGGACAGGTCATCGAAAGAGAAAATTAATACAGAAACACATCTCTTAAATGACACATGAGATGAGATGAATCTCATTGATATCTTGAGGACATGCCATCCAAATGGAGAAGAATACACCTTCTTCTCAAGTGCACATGGAACATTCTCCAGGATAGACCACATCTTGGGTCCCAAATCAAATCTCAGTAAAATTAACAAAATTGAACTTGTATCAAGCATCTTCTCTGACCACAACACTATGAGACTAGATATCAAGTAGAAGAAAAAAAAACTGTAAGACACACAAACACCTGGAGATTAAACAACATGTTTCTAAATAACCAACAGGTTACTGAAGAAATAAAAATGGAAATGGAAAACTTTCTAGGAAAAAATGACAATGAAAACACTACAACTGAAAACCTATGGGATGCAGTAAAAGCAGTTCTAAGAGGGAAGTTTGTAGCAATACGACCCTAACTCAAGAAACAAGAAAAGCATCGAATAGACAACCTCAATTGACTCCGAAAACAACCGATAAAGAAGAACAACAACAACAACAAAAATAGCCAAAATTAGTACATGGAAAGAAATCATAAAGATATGAACAGAAATAAATGAAAAATATATGAAAGAAACAATAGCAAAGATTAATAAACTAAAAGCTGGTTCTTTGAGAAGATAAACAAAATTGATAAACCTTTAGCCAGACTCATCAAGAACAATAGAGAGATGAACCAAATCAACAAACTTAGGAATGAAAAAGGAGAGGTTACAACAGAAAATGCAGAAATACAAAGGATTATAAGAGACTATTATGAACAACTCTATGGCAATAAAATGGATAACCTGGAAGAAATGGAAGAAATGGACAGATGTTTAGAAAAACTCAATCTTCCAAGACTGAACCAGGAAGAAATAGAAATTATGAACCACCCAATTACAAGCTCCAAATCGAAGCTGTGATCGAAAAATTCCCCAAAGCCTAAAGCCTAGGACCAGGTGGCTTCACAGGTGAATTCTATCAAACATTCAGAGATGAGCAAATGCCTATCCTTCTAAAACTCTTTCAAAAAACTGCAGAGGAAGGAACACTTCCAAACTCATTCTGCAAGGCTACCATCACCCTGATATGAAAACCAGACAAAGACAAGACTAAATAAGAAAACTACAGACCAATATCACTGATGAACATGGAGGCAAAAACATCCTCAGCAAAATTTTAGCAAACAGAATTCAACAACACATCAAAAACCACGATCAAGTTGGGTTTATTCCAGGGATGCAAGGATTCTTCAATATTTGCAAATCAATCAATGTGACAGACCATATTAACCAAAGGAAAGCTAAAAATCATATGATAACCTAAATGGATGCAGAAAAAGCCATTAAATTTAAAAAATGTAAATTATTAAATTAAAAATAAAGTTTAAAAAGAAATAAACTAAAAAAAGTTTAAAAAGTGTAAATAACTCAAATGTCCATCAACTGGTGATCGAATAAATAAAACATGCAATGCAAAATTATTTGGCCATCAAATGAATGGAGTTCTTATACAAGCTAATACATGTTAGCGCTCTGAAATGATTATGTTAATTAAAAGAAGCCAGGAACAAAAGGCTGTGTATTGCATTATACTGTTCATGTGAATGCATATGTTCCAGATTAGGTAATGCTCTAAAGACCGAAAACAAAGGAGTGAATGAAAGCGCCCAGATGAAGGGGCAAATGGAAAATGTCTGCCAACTGGAGAGTGTTTCCCATTGGAGGGATGAAAATATTCTAGAATGAGGCTGTGGTAATGGTTATTTAACCTATGAATAAGTTACAAATCAATGAATTATACAGCTTAACTAGTAAATCCATGGTACAGGTACAACATGTCAATAAATAAAATGCTTTAAAAAAAAAAAAAACTACTGAAATTAACTTCTACGTCCAGGAATATTATCCTTCAAAAACAAAGGAGAAGGAGATATTCTCATATCAACAAAAATTGGGGAATTCATTCTCAGCAGATACCTTGTCTGTAAGAAATGTTAAAAGAAGTTATTTACACAGGATAAGATGATATTGAAGAGAAACTATGAGTTAAGAAAGACTGTTATGTTGAAGTTTGACAGAAAACACCAATATTCTGGAAAGCAATCATCCTTCAATGAAAAGTTAATTGAAAAAGTAAAGGAAGACAAATTGAAATGAAGGGTTTTTTTCTTGTTATTAATTGATAAAAGATGAATGCTTGTTTGGGCTTCTCCATCTTTGCTTTTCACCAATTATGAGTCTTCATAATTAAAGTGGGTTTCATGTATACATGATCTCTTTTCACTCAGTGGTAAAGAATCCGCCTGCAATGCAGGAGCCGTAGCAGGTGCGAATTCCATCTCTGGGTCAGGAAGATCCCCTGAAGGAGAGCATGGCAACCCACTCCAGTATTCTTGCCTGGAGAATCCCCGTGAACAGAAGAGACTGGTGGGCTTACAGTCCATGGGGTGGCAAAGAGTTGGGACATGACTGTGCAAGGAAACAACAGCAGACGTATGCCTAACAGAGACTCTGAAGATACTAAAAATAGATGAGAAAATTCTCAGCCTAAACAAAGCAAGACAAACAAACAAAAAAACCTAGATTGTAGAGCTGAATTATGAAAGGTTTTAGGCAATAAAATGTCTCCCAACAGTAGGGTAAACAGTGTGTTCCACACAGGAGAGAGGAGTAATTTTTAATACTCACTTAATAGAAAAATATTCCAGTTACATTCATAAATTAAAGGAAATGAAAATGTTCAGAAAACAAACATAGTATAAAATCTACTGATGATTTTATGTCTAATTAAGACTGTAAAACTGTAAGGGAATTTTTAAGAAAAAAAAATCTGTGAAAGTTCAAGCAGCCCCCAATGAAAAGAGTTGGACACGACTGAGCGACTGAACTGAACTGAAGCAGCCCCAATGAACGTAATTTTATTTTCTTTTTCCCCATAGTCTCAAAATAATTGACAATTAAAGAATTTCACTTTAAAACATTTTTCAATTTCAGCAGAATATTTCATATTCAAACATAAGATTTTTCATGATAAAAAAGTTTGTACTTTGCAGTGAATATTTTGGTTCACTGATTTAGACATAAATAAAATCACATTTTGTGTCTTTGCCTTGACCATCTTTATGGCATCACTGTGCATTTAGAATCAACTGTTTGAATGTGTGTCTCGTATACAGGGTTTATTGTTACCATCTTTCTAAATTCCATATGTATGAGTGAGTATACTGTATTGGTGTTTTTCTTTCTGGCTTACTTCACTCTGTATAATAGGCTCCAGTTTCATCCACCTCATTAGAACTGATTCAAATGTATTCTTTTTAATGGCTGAGTAATACTCCATTGTGTATATGTACCACAGCTTTCTTATCCATTCATCTGCTGATGGACATCTAGGTTGCTTATTTCGATATATGGCAAAACCAATACAATATTGTAAAGTTAAAAACTTAAATTAAATTAAAAAAATGAATGTGTGGACTGTGAAGTTCTCAGGTCATATACTCTTGAAGCCTAGCTTGAAGGATTTTGAGCATTACCTTCCTAGCATGTGAAATGAGTGCAGTTGTGCAGTAGTTTGAAAATTGCCTGGCATTGCCCTTCTTTGGGATTGAAATGAAAACTGACCTTTTCCAGTCCTGTGGCCACTGCCAAGTTTTCCAAACTGGCTGGCATATTGAGTGCAGCACTTTAACAGTACCACCGTTTAGGATTTGAAAGCGTTCAGCTACAATTTAATCACCTCCACTAGCTTTGCTGGTACTGCTGCTTCCTAAGGCCCACGTGTCTGCACTACAGGATGTCTGGCTCTAGGTGAGTGATCACACCATCGTGGTTATCCAGGTTATTAAGGTTTTTTTTAACAGTTCTTCTGTGTATTCTTGCTACCTCTTCTTAATCTCTTCTGCTTTAGTTATGCCCATAACGTTTCTGTCCTTTATTGTGCCTGTCTTTGCATGGAATGTTCCCTTGGCATTTCTCATTTTCCACTGTATTGTTTTCCTCTGTTTCTTTGCTTTATTCAAATCCCTTGTGAGTATACTTTGGAAGTGACAAGTAGATTCAAGGGTTAGATCTGGCACACAGAGTACCAGAAGACCTATGGATGGAGGTTCCTAACATTGTACAGGAGGTGGTGATCAAAACCATCCACGAGAAAAAGAAATCAAAAAGGCAAAGTGGGTGTCTGAGGAGGCCTTACAAATAGATGAGAAGAGAAGAGAAAGGCAAAGGAGACACAGAAAGATATAGTGACCTGAAGGCAGAGTCCCAAAGACTAGCAAGGAGAGATAAGAAGGCCTTCTTAAGTGAGCCACCAGGGAAGCCCCTTATCTAATAAAAGGGATTTCTCAGTGGGATCGCTATGCGCTCAGTCCCCTCCTATGGACACTATGTCATAGTGCCTCCTCCCCTCCCCAGCTGGGGGGTCACCGTCTGCTAGTCTCAGTGCCCAGGGGGAGGCGGCCACCCCAGCCTCTCCCATGGGGAAGCCACAGACCCGAGAACCAACAAACCCGTTGGCCCAGATGAATTTGCCTGCGACGGTGTTGGTACGGCCGGTGGCTGACCCTGGGCACTGGCCCCGCACCCATGCGCAAAAGTAGGGGAGCCCCCACTGGGTCAGCTTCTCCAGGGACTAGGCCGGGTGGACGCGGACAAACTCCAGGTTCTCTGAGTACACTCACCTTTAATCATCACCTCACACCCTGCAGTCACCGAGAGACACACGGAGGACCGAGGAGACCATGGACCCTGCCACCTGGCCCACCTCGGCAGTCACCCACATTCAGTGGACGCGCGGACGGATGACAAGCCCCAAAGGACAGGGCTGAGAATGGCCTCCACAATGCCCAGCTCCTCAGCGTGCCAACGGACAGCCCCGAGGCACTTCCGGTTCAGGCCGGTGACGTCACAGGACGTGACTGAGACGCAGCCTCCATGATACCCAGCTCTACCCATGTGCCGTCCCTCAGCCCCGAAGCAGCTTTCGGTTCAGCCCAGTGACATCACAGGATGTGAACGAGGAGCTGCCTCCGCAAGGCCCAGCTCCTCGGTGCGCCATCCCTCAGCCCCGAGGCAGCTTCCGGTTAAGGCCTGTAACGTCGCAGGACATGACTGAGACGCAGCCTCTGTGATGTCCAGCTCCACACATGCACAGTACGTCAGCCCGAAGCAGCTTCCAGTTCAACCCGATGATGTCGCCAACCTGTTGGCCCAGATGAATTCGCCTGCGACGGTGTTGGTACGGCCGGTGGCCGACCCCGGGCACTGGCCCCGCACCCATGCACAAAGGTGGGGGAGCCCCCACTGGGTCAGCTTCTCCAGGGACCAGGCCGGGTGGATGCGGACAAACTCCAGGTTCTCTGAGAGGTTGATGCCGGCCACCATCAGCCTGCCTGGGACAAGAGAGGGGCTGCTGTTCATGGTGCCAGCTGTGGGGTCAGCCGCCCACGTGTGCAGCCACTAACCCATGGAGTCATGTGGCCAACCAAACCGTGTGGGCACTGACTCACGTGGTCACCCACCCATGGGGTCACTACCCCAAGCAGTGATCCCTCCACTGGCCACCAAGCCCCGTGGGCACCCACCCATGTGGTCACTAACCTGCGAGGACATGCGCTCACCTGTCCACATGATGACCCACTCACACCGTCACCCGCCCATGGGGTCACCCACTCTCCGGGTCAGCAACTCACATGGTAACCCACCCTGCACTCAGCAACTCAAACCGGTCACCCACCCACACAGTCACCCACCCACGCAGTCTCCAACCAACATGGTCTCCTGCCCATGTGACCAGTAACCCATGGGGTCACCCACCCACACAGTCACCCACCCATGTGACCCCTAACCCATGGGGTCACCTGCCCACGCAGTCACCAAGCTGTGCCATCACTCACCCAGATTCTGGCCTCCGCAGAGGTCAGAGATTCAGATGTCCGACAGAGACCAAAGTTCAGACAGCAGGGGCTCACAGGGGTGTTGATTCATGAATTTCTCCTGTTACAAAGGGCAGGTGGGCTGGACAGTGACCCCAAAGATGTCCATGTCCTGGCCCCGTGTGGTGGACACAATAATGTCCACATGGATGTCCACATCCTGCCTACATCCTGACCCCCTGTGGTGGACACAGTAACGTCCCCAAGGATGTCCATGCCCTGGTCCCCATGTGCTGAACAGAATAACGTCCCCTAATACATCCTGTTCCATTTCTCCACGTGAACCCAAAGCCAGCCCCATGCGCTAGGACATGCATGTGGCCAGGTGTCCCGGTTTGAAAGCAGCACTCCCCTGGGTGGCTTCAGCTCTTCATGAGCTCCAGGTACTGGACGAGGTCTCAGGGCTTCACCTGGTTCCCCCACCAGTAGGGGATACCGGGCCACAGTTCTGCATGCTGACTCATGGATGCCTCGTCCTTGTACGACAGGATGACCTGCTGGCCCTGGGACCCCAGCTGGTGCAGAGTCAGCACCTCCTAGGGGGAGAATCATCCGGGTGCCCATGAGACATGTGCACAGGGGTTATTGGGTGCCCTGTGACACAGTGTGTCAGTTATTGGGGGTGTCCGAGAAGCTACAGTGATGTGTGGATTATTAGGGTGTCTATGAGCAGTGATGGGCTGGTTATTGGGTTCTCTGTGAGAAGAGACAGTCATGGGTGGGTTATTGGCATGTCTGAGTAGAGACACTAGTGGGTCGATTACTAGGGTGTCTGAGTGGAGACGGTGATGGGTGGGTTATTGGGGTGTCTTGAGCAGTGATTGGTAGATTTTGGGGGTGTTTGAGTGGAGACAGTGGTGGGTAGATTACTTGGGTGTCTTGAGCAGTGATGGGTCGATTATTGGGGTGCCTGAGTGGAAACAGAGGTGGATGGATTATTGGGGTTTTTGATAGAAAACAGCAGGTGGATTACTGGGGCATCGTGAGGCATGATTGATGGATTTTGGGGGTGTCTGAATAGAGACCAGGCAGGGTGGATTATTGGGGGTGCCTGTGACCAGTGATGGGCTGGTCATTGGGGTGTTTGAGTGGAGACAGTGGTGGGTGGATTACTGGGGTTCCATGAGCAGCATCACCTGGTGCCTGAATCAGCCTCACACAGCGAGCAGATAGTCTGATTACAGTGAGGCCTAGTGCTCCCACCACCCCCGCTTCCAAGAGCATGGGGAGCCTGTGGCCCCTGCTCACACTCCACGGGGACACAGCATGTCCCCAAAGATGTTCTTGATGCAGCCCATCAGGTACTCGTGCAGGTCCTGTATCATGCCCTCGAAGTTCCTGCATGCCAGGATAACCACTTCCTGGGGGTGCTTCTCCAGCCACTCAGATCTCCATGATCATGTCCTGGGTGGGGTGGGGTGAAGGGCCTTGTAGTGAGAAACAGAGGGTCATGGGTGGGGAATTCCCCCAGCACAGCCACTCTACAGTCAGGTTGGGGTGTCCTGACACACAAAGACATAAAGCATGTCTTTATGTCATGCTCCCAAGGGACCCAGCCTCTCCTGAGTGGCAGTGGGGAGCCGTGGCATTGCTCTGGTGTGCTGGTGTGTGTGTGTGTGTGTGTGTGTGTGTATGTACACACTCCAGTAGGTACAGGTGCACACACAGGTGTGCATGTGTTCAGGGTCTGTGTGTGCACGGATATGCATGTGTGTGTGCATGCACAGCAGCAGAGAGCATTGCTTATCATACTGTGTGAAGTCTGTACTCCAGGGAGCGTACGAGGCCAGGAGGGTACATGTACACTGAGGCCCAGGACAGAACCTCCAGACCCCAAGGGTCTTTAGGTTCTGTGGTGGGGGCACTGGGGTCTGAGGCCAGAGTGAGACATTGAGTGATTTGGCCAGCAGCCAAGAGAATGGACTGGACACTCCAAAACTGGACACAGGAAAAGATGTGTCAGGGACCTGGTATAGCCAAATTCTGGGAAACACCCCAGAGGCCAGGGGTGCAGTTGTGAGTTCAGAAACGCACGTTGGTCGGGAATTCTGAGTGACTGATGCCAGAGGTCAGCCCTTTCATGCCTGGAGTGGACGTGTGTCTGTCCCATTAGAGGTTGTCCCCTTAGAGGTCAGCCTCTCCTGTCTGGAGTGACTGTGTGTCCATCTGAGTGGACGTGTGTCCGTCTGAGTGGATGTGTGTCCGTCCCCTTAGAGGTCAGCATCTTCTAACTGGAGTGGACCTGTGTTGTCCCCTTAGAGGTCAGTGTCTTCTTACTGGAGTAGACCTGTGTTGTCCCCTTAGAGGTCAGCCTCTCCTGCCTGGAGTGACCACATGTCCACCTGAGTGGACGTGTGCCCATCCCCTCAGAGGCCCTCCCCCTCCTGCCTGGACCAGACGTGGGTGTCCCTGGCTGGCTGACCCCCCCCGTCCGTACCCCTGCCCCCACCCCCACCTCCATGAGGGCCGTCATGTACACCATGTGGCCAGAGTGCAGGTTCCTCTCGGTAGCCTCCTCCATGTGCGGCATCTGCAGGTCCTCACGCCAGCATCCAGGTGCTTCATGATGCTCAGCACCTGCACACAGAGGTTGGTCATCTGTGCTGGGCACAGAGGGCAGCCCCCAACTCAGGGGCTGGGCATACACTGAGGATGCCCAACTGAGGGCCACATCGGCCACTGTGAAATCAACCATGTTGGTGCTGCTGGGGTTGAGGCACTGCTTCTGGGAACAGGGTCCCCAGGGTCAATGGTCATGTGGAGCACAGAGCCCGGGTCGAGATTGTGGTCTTGGGGGGGTGTTCCTGCAGAGTCCAGCCTCACACTCCTTCAGGCAGTCCCTGGGTGGAAGCTCCCTGTGGGCTCAACGCCAAGGCTCCATGACACCCAAGCTGGACCCTTGGACATGAGGACACACTAGACCCACAGAGATCTGTGCCCACCCCCACAAACAGCACTAGGAAAGGCAAAAAGGAATCAAGGGAAGAGAACAAAAGGACAAAACATCTGTCCATGACACAAATAAGACAGGAAAAAGCAAAAAATAACTTTAACGTACATTGAAAATTGAAAGTTGCTCAGTTGTTTCCAAGTCATTTTGATCCGGTGGACTGTAGCCCACCAGACCCCTCTGTCCATGGAATTATCCAGGCAAGATTACTGGAGTGGGTTGCCTTTCCCTTCTCCAGATCTTCCCAACCCAGGATCGAACCCACATCACCCTCATTGCAAGCAGATTCTTTACCAACTAGCCACCAGGGAAGCCCTAATATAAATTTGTAACAGAAAATGTACTGTGTCCTCTACGAGGAGTCATAATGGAAAAAGAAAAAAAAAAAACATAAGGATAAAAAAGTGGGGAAGAAAATAATAGATTCTCTCTATCCAAAATAAAAGAAAAAGCAAAAACTAATATTAACATAAACTAGTAGCAGAAAATGGTACTGTATTCTCTATACAGAGTCATAATAGAAAAAGAAAAAGATATAAGGATAAAAAATGGGAAAGGATGTCACAGCCCCACCCCCCAATCCAAATTAAAAGAAAAAACAAAGACTCATATGAATATTGTCAGCTATTGTCAGGCACTTGCCATCCACTACAAGGATTAAATGAAGTGCTGCTGCAGCCGCTGATCTTAAACACCCCCTGAAAGACCACCACCTGTGCCCCCCACCCCGCACACACCCAGGTCTCTTTGGGAGCCATACCACTTGAGACCATGGCACCGAGGTCCCCCAGTATGGAGGGGACCCTGCCCTGGAGGGATGCAGAAGAGAGGGACCCAGCACCAAGGGGCCCTCCGAGCAGAGGGACCCCAGTCCTGCAGGACTCCTGGGCTCTGGTGGACCCCCTGCTGCTTGCTCCCTTCTCTGGGTGTGAGCTCTTAAGGCCAGGCTTAGGCACCTGATGCAAGCAAGAATGTAGTTGTTCCCATTCCAGCCCTGGCTCTCTGCCAATCAGATCCCCTGAGGAGGATTCCAGCAACCGGGGACCTCCCAGGAGGAAGCAATCACACAGGTAAGAGCTGTGCTTGACAGCCTCTTGTCCTCTTGGGAGGACCAGCCCAGGAGCAGAAAAACCAGGAATATGAGTGCCCCTCAAGTGCGGGTACAGGAAGGCAGGGGCCATCTGTCCTGCCCAGGTGGGCCCCTGCTCCTGAGGGCACCTGAGCCCAGATGGGTTTTCTACCCCATCCTGCATCCACCCCCTGGGCAATGTGTGTGCCAGTGACAGGACCACTGTCAATTGGGTGCCCCCTCCCCACAGACAGGGCCCCCGCCATTGACTCCTCTCCATCCTCCACAATGACTGCCTCCCACCCTGGCTTCTCTGTGCCCCATAAAACCCCCGATCCACCCAGGAGAAGCACTACAGGGGAGGGGTGTGAATGCGTGCATGTGTTCTCAGTCACTTCAGTCGTCTCGACTCTCTGTGACCCCATGGACTCTAGCCTTCCAGGCTCCTCTGTCCATGGGACTTCCCATGTGAGAATACTACAGTGGGGTGCCATTTTCTCCTCCATGGGATCTTCCCGATCCAGGGATCTAGCCCAGGTCCCACGCATTGCAGGCTGATTCTTTACCATCTGCACCAGCAAGAAAGTCTCCCTGGAGGGGGTGCTGGGGTGCAAACGTAAACCCACCTCAGAGGACATGGAAACTCAGCTATTGCTTATCTGGGACCAGGAAGGAGCTCTAGTGTCAGCTCAGCTGCACAAAGGGTGGGACCCAGCCTCCCCCTTCCCCTCCCAGCTCCCCCGGCCTCTGTGACTTCAGAGGGTGATGCTGTTAGTCCATGGGTCCCTGTTCTGGCTTCAGGCTGGTTCTACAGTAAAGCTGTGTCCTTTCCTACCTTTCTGGGAGGCTCTCTGGGTTGGAAGATCTCCTGCAGGAGGACATGGAAACACACTCCAGTATTCTTGCCTGCAGAATCCCATGAACAGAGGAGCCTGGCAGACCACAGTCCATGGGGTCGCAATGAGTCAGACATGACTGAGTGACTAAACAGCAATTCTGCTTTACAGCAGGTTTGTTCTCAATCCCATTTCCCCAAGAGGGATAAGGAAACTGCCCCCTGTGGGTGACACTAGCGGCTGGAGCTGGGTCCAGGGCCCGGGAGTGCCCGCAGACCCTCACCTGGGTGGTGGACCTCTTGAACACCACGGGCAAGGTGACACATGGCAGCACTTTGCCCAGAAGCTGCAGCAGCCTCGACTCCTTGTGAGAGATGGGTGACTTCTTGTTCAGGCAGTAGGTCATTATGCTGTGGCTCCCTGCAGGCAAACCAGGTGGGGGACACATCACCCCCTGAGCCTGTCCTCTGTGCCCCCAAGCTGCCCTAAGGATGCACAGCTATAGCACCGCGGGGTATGGCAGAGTCCCGAAAGTCATATCCACTGAGTCCTGGGAACTGAATCTTGTCTCGAAATGGGGGTCTCTGCAGAAGTGTGAAAGTGAAAGTCAATTTATTTAAGGAATCCCGTTTTGGGACAGGAAAGCCTTAAGATGGCTTTTGATTTTATGGTTTGTTGTTTCCCAGGTGGTGCTCGTGGCAAAGAGCCTACTTGCCAAAGCAGGAGGCATAAAAGATGCAGGGGAGATCCCTGGGTTGGGAAGATTCCCTGGGAAGGGAATGACAACCTACTCCATTATTCTTGCCTGGAGAATCCCATGGACAGAGGAGCCTGGCGGGTACAGTCCATGGGGCTGCAAAGAGTCAGACACAACTGAGCACAGGCAGACCCTCTCTAGTTACAAGTGCTTTGAAATTATTCATAGTATTTTCAGGCTCTTTATGACGCCAATGTTGTGGTCATTTATGTGTGGTTTTACTTATTCTTTTCCCTTTTAAATCTGTGTGATCTGTTTCAGAGACAGTGTGGAGAGGTTCATACTTTAGCAGTCACCTGGGGACAATCCAGAAATCTTCCCTTCTGTCTCTGAACATAGGTTTGGACTAGCTTTATTTCTTTCTCTTTTTTTCTTTTCTTATTTATTCTCAGGGTCAAGGGATGGGAAGGAGGATTTACAAGTTCATAATATAATTTGATTTGATGATGTTATGGAAGAGTGGATGGATGGGTGGATAGATAAGTGGATGGATGGATGGATGGATGGATGGATGGTGAGTGGGTGGATGGATCAATCAGTGGATGGGTGGATGATGGATTGGTTTGTGGATGGGTGGATGGATGGATGCTGGATGGGTGGATTTATGGATGGATGAGTGGGTGGTTGGATGGATGAGTGGATGGATAGGTGAGTGGGTGGATGGACAGATAGATGAGTGGATGGATGGGTGGATGGATGGATGGGTGGGTCAGCAGCATGTGGTCCATGCACACAGTGGTGTATGAGTCACCATGAAAAGGAGTGAAGTTCTGACACAGGCTACATCGTGGATGGACCTTGAACACACGATGGTCAGTGAGAGAAGCAGACACAGAAGGACACATTTTACCTGTCCATTTATAAGAGATGTCCAGAACAGGCAAATTTTCAAAGACAGAAGCAGATGAGTGGTGCCCGGGCTTGGGGGAGAGGCATCATGAGTTATTTTGTAAGGGGTACGGGAAGGAGAGCGGCCAAGGACCCCTCTGTGGTCCTGAAGACTCGGAAGCCTCCTCCTTGTGGGGCCCCCACAGCTTTCCCCACGGGGAAGCACCCGGAAGGGCCGAGAGACTGGGTCCACAGTTCCCTGTCTGCTCCACACTCTCAAGGGAAGAGCCGTGTGGGGCCCCTCCTCCCAGGCAGGGTGGGATGGCCGGCATAGAACCCCACAGCTGTCGAGAGGGTGAGAAAGAGTCTAAAGCTGCCTTCCATAGAAAACAGCACTTCCTGTTTGTCCAACTGTCCATGTGTGCTCCCAGCGGGCAGTGTCCAGTGTCACAGAGCCAGGGCAGGGCCCAGTGTCTGCACGGCCAGAGGAGTGCCGGTGGAGAATGGGGCACGTTTGCACCTTGAGGAGGTGAGCAGGGTGCTGTCTGGCAGGGACCCTCCCCTCCCAGGCCACGGTGTCTGGTGGCCACCCCTCAGATGGCCTGAGCACAGCAGTGTCACCCTGGAAGTGCCCGCCACCCTGGTCACCACTGGCCATCCCCAAATCCAGATGCCCGCCTATAGCTGAGCTTTGCAGCACTTTTTGCAACCAAATTGGCTGGAGTCAGAGGTTCCTCATTTTAATTAGGTAGTTCTGGTATCACTTATCGAGTTGTTTTGGGGGCGGGTGGCCCCCTTAAACTTTGGGTCCTCCAGGCTCAAGTGCAGAAGGTGCTGCACAAGCTCTGATGGAAAACGTGGGTGGAAAGGTGAGGGGTCCCCAGGAGTAGGACAGAGTGGCTGAGAAAACACAGTCCCGCCCCCCAGGGAGGCCAGCATGTGTCCTGAAGGCAGGCTCTCGGGGGTTCTCGTACCTTCCGGGTTGAATGGGATAAAGTGGACAGACAAGGGAAGGTGCTGGTGTGTGTATGTGTGTGTGTGCAGTATGTGTGCATGTGTGTTTGGTGTGTGTGTGCATGTGTGTTTGGTGTGTGTGTGTGCATGCGTGTGTGTGTTCAGTGTGCCTGTGTGTGCCTGCATGTGTGCATGTTTGGCTCTGAGGCTTCCCACACTTGGACCCGTCTCGCAGCTGCATCCCCTCTGAGCCGAGCATGCGGGGCCTCACCTGGGATGGAGAGGTGGTGCGGGGGCATGTCCCAGAGCCGAGAACTCAGTGCCGACATCCAGTCTGCGTTCACCTTGGTGGCACAGGAAGGATCCGGGCAAGCTCACCTGCCAGCCCATCGGAGGCCCAGCCTGGGCAATCTGGGGGAGGAAATGGGGTGTTGCATAATTAAAACAGGACATACAGAAGACCTGGTGCTGGTGGCGTGGAGGCGTGGCTCTGAAAAACTGGTACCTGTGGACTTCTCTCCAAGAGAAAGGAGGATGGGGTGGTGGAGAGGGGAGAAGTGCTCTAGAGACAGAGAAACAGACACAGAGAGAAATGGACAGAGACATGAAGAGAGACAGACAGTAGGGCGAGGGGGCAGAGAGACACAGGAGGTTAAGTGGGGGTTTGAGGAGGAGCAAGGGAGCGGGGAGACAGGGACCAACAGACAGACCCCAGCAGCTCAAGTCTGCTCTCCCTGAGGCTAGAGCTGGTGACCCCATCCAGAGGGTCCCCCTTTCTGTCACTGTGCACCAGCCCCCTCCTCTTGGGGCTGAGAGGGGCCCAGTCGAGCCTGTGGGCTCCAGGTATGGGGGCTTCCATCCTAGGTGCAATGGAGCCCAGGCACAAGGTCACACGCCCTTCACTCCCCAGAGGCGGTCTCTCCATCTGGTGGCTGTTGCTGCAGTAAAAGTGACTGCACAGGCTCCCAGGATGAAGCACCGACCTGAGCAGCTAAGAAGCTGGGAATGCCTCCAGTTAGGGTCTGAGTGTCCCCTCTCTCCTGTTATGAGTGGGTGTTCTGTTGGTCTGCATGCCATCAGGACTCCTTTCATGGCAAACACATGCCTGGACCTTTGTATTTGTGTTTACTGCTCTCCATGGACAGGGGTTGTCTCTATTCTTAGGGTCCCCTCTCTATAGTAATAGTCCCCTTCTGTTGTCATAGTCCCCCCTCTACAGTAATACTCCCCTTCTATTGTCGTACTCTCCCCTGTACAGTGATAGTTCCCCTTCTATAGTAACAGCCCCCTCTAATATCATAGTTGGAGAAAGGCATGGCAACCCACTCCAGTATTCTTAGCTGGAGAATCCCATGGACAGAGGAGCTTGGTGGGCTCCGTGCGGTCAGTCCATGGAGTCACAAAGAGTCGGACACGACTGAACGACCAACACTAATGTCATAGGGTTTAGAGTAATAGCCCTCTATTCTCAAAACTTCACTTCTACAGTAACTGTGCTCCGCTACTGTCATAGTCGCCTCTCTGTAATAATAGTCCCCCTTCATTGTATTACTCCTCTTCTATTGTCATAGCCCCCCTACAGTAATGGTTCCTCTTCTACAGTGTTAGCTCCTCTCTGTTGTCATAGTAACAGTTCTCCCTATAGGGTAACAGTTCTCTATTAGAGATCTAATAGAGTAATGAAAGTGAAAGAGAAATTGCTCAGTCATGTCTGACTCTTTGCGACCCCGTGGATTGTAACCTACCAGGCTCTATGGCAACCCACTCCAGTGTTCTTGCCTAGAGAATCCCAGGGACGGGGGAGCCTGGTGGGCTGCCGTCTATGGGGTCGCACAGAGTCGGACATGACTGAAGCGACTTAGCAGTAGCAGCAGGCTCTTCCATCCACGGGATTCTCCAGGCAAGAGTACTGGAGTGGGTTGCCATTTCCTTCTCCAGGGGATCTTCCTGACCCAGGGATCAAACCCGGGTCTCCCACATTGTAGGCAGATGCTTTTAGTGCCTGAGCCACCAGGGAAGGCAAGAGTAATAGAGTCATAGTTCTCCTTTACTGTCATAGTCCTCCACCCCATACACTAATAGTCCTGTCTCTATTGTCATACTTCACTTTCTGTTGTAATAGTCCCCTCTCTGCAGTTAAAGTATCTCCTCTACTGAAATAGCCCCCCCTCTAATGTCATAGTCCTACTATATAGTGATAGTCCCCCCTCTATTGTCAAAGTTCCCCTTCTAGTACTGTCATAGTCCCCTCTCTGGAATAATAGTCCTCCTTGATTGTGGTAGTTCCCTTAAATTATAATAGTCTGCCTCTAATATCCCCCTTCTAGAGTAAAAGTCCTCCGTTGCTATAATCTGCCTCTACATAAACGTCCCCCTCTACTGTCATAGTCCACTCCCTATTGTAATAAGTCTGTCTCTGTGGTAATAGAGTAATCTATTCTAGTAATCTCCCTCCATCTAGTAATCTCCCTCTGTTGTCAGTATTCCCCTTCCATAGTCAAGTCCCCCTTCTACTGTAACAGTCCTGCCTCTATTGTCATAGTTTCCCCTCTCCACTAATAGTCCCCTTCTGCTGTCCCTAGTGTATATTAATAGTCCCTTTTCTATCTTAGTAGTCCCCACTCTATAGTAATAGTCTTCCTCAATTTCAGTAGTCCCTTTCTATTGTAATAGTCCCTGTCTGCAGCAATAGATGCCCATTTATTATAATAGTCCCCCCTAAGGTAATAGTCCTCTTTCTGTTATAATAGTCCCTCTCTCTTTGTCGTAGTCCCCTCTGTTCAGTAATAGCTCCCCTACAATGATAGACCACTCTTTACTGTAATAGTCTCATATATGCTATAATAGTCCTCTCTCAACAGTGAGAGTCCTCCTCTATTGTAATAGCCTCCCTCTATGGTAAGAGTCTTCCCTTCATAAACAGTTTTACCTCTTCTGTAATACAGCAAAGCAGAGACATTACTTTGTCAACAAAGGTCTGTCTAGTCAAGGCTATGGTTTTTCCAGTGGTCATGTATGGATGTAAGGGTTGGACTATAAAGAAAGCTGAGCGCTGAAGAATTGATGCTTTTGAACTGTGGTGTTGGAGAAGACTCTTGAGAGTCCCTTGGAGTGCAAGGAGATCCAACCAGTCCATTCTAAAGGAGATCAGTCCTGGGTGTTCATTGGAAGGACTGATGCTAAAGCTGAAACTCCAATACTTTGGCCACCTGATGCGAAGAGCTGACTCATTTGAAAAGATCCTGATGTAGGGAAAGATTGAGGTCAGGAGGAGAAGGGGACGACAGAGGATGAGATGGTTGGATGGCATCACCAACTCAATGAACATGGGTTTGAGTGGGCTCTGGGAGTTGGTAATGGACAGGGAGGCCTGGCGTGCTGCGGTTCATGGGGTGGCAAAGAGTCTGACACGACTGAGCGACTGAACTGAACTGAACTGAACTTCTGTAATAGTCCCCCTCTACAGAATGGTCCCCCTCTATTGTAATAGTTCCCTTTATTATGATAGTTCTCTGTATTGTCATAGCCCCTCCCCTGTGTAAGAGCCCCCATGGTATCAGAGTCCCTCTATTATAAATTTTCCCCCTCCACAGTAATAGTCTCCCACTACAGTAAGGGTCCTCCTTTATTATGAGTCCCCTCTCCATAGTAGGGCTTCCCTGGTGGCTCAGCTGGTAAAGGATCCACCTGCATTGCAGGAGACCTGGGTTCGCTCCCTGGGTTAGGAAGATGCCCTGGAGAAGGGAAAGGCTACCCACTCCAGTATTCTGGCCTGGAGAATTCCATGGCCTGTATAGAGTCAGATACGAATGAATGACTTTCACTTTCTCCACAGTAACACCCCCCCTACATGGTCATAGCCCCATTTATTGTTGTATCTCCCCTCTATCATATTAGTCACCTCTCTACAGTAATATTGCCCCTAACTTTATGTAAGCATGCCCTCTCTAGAGTAGTAGTCCTCCCTGAAGGACTCTTATCCTCCTGTAATAGTCCCCTTTCCTCTTCACAATAACCCCTCAGAATAAAAGTCTCTTTCTAATCCAAATATTCAATGAGATGCAAGTAGAACACGCAGCAAAACAGTATGTCAGAACCCTGAACACGGCACCATGGGGAGAACCTGTGGGTGTGTGTGCCCCGTCACGTAGGGCTCCTTTGGTGCGTCTGTGTCACCATCCTGGGGACACCTGTGGGTGTGTGTCTGTCTTCTCCTCACAGAGGAGACCTCCCCATAATACAGGTCACCTGCCCACTGGGTGTCCTGTCCACAACTCTCCCCATAACACGGGTCACCTGCCCACTCCTGAGCCCTCTTGTCTCCACATCCCTGGACCTCTGTTCCATCAGAATCCAGGTCAGTGTGCCACAAGCCCTTCATCCTCCCATTTGCGCTGGCCTGAGATGGTGGTGGGTTCACTGTGATGGGAGGAATAACGTCCCATCACCTGTGGACACCAGTCCTGTACTTGCAAGACACTCTCCCTTCCCCCAGGTACATAGGTGTGGGTCACCCACCCTCTTTTCCTTGTCTGTGAACCCAGCTGCCTGGTTTCCAAGTGCAGATTCAGGAGTGCTCGGCAGGAGTGCCACCCAGCCTTGGGGCCTCGGAAAGCACCCCAGGGAGCAAGCCGGGTGCACCTGAACACCCCGGTGGCTTCCGCTCTGCGGGGCACTTCCTCCTGTGGGTCTGCCGCGCCCTCTGTGTTCTCAATGCACTCAGGTGAGCAGGTGGGGTGCATGCCAGTGAGGTCAGGTTCTGCCCCCGTGGGCCCACAGTGAGACACTGGAGGAGGTTCCGTGTCACCTCACACACATCTGTGGGTGGGGATTGGCACAGAGGCGCTCAGGGAATCATTCTCAGGTGAACGAATGGATGGAGCCATGCAGGGCCACTTCACGAACACCAGGCTCCTAGACCTTTGCTCAGGCCCCCAAACTCACCAGCCCCCTGAAACGCTCACCGGGTCCCCTAAACTCACTGGCCCCCTGAAATGCTCACTGAGTCCCCCAGATACTCATTAGCCCCTGAAACACTTACTGGGTCCCCCAACACTCACCAACCCCCTGAAGCACTCACTAGGTCCCCCAAACTCGCCAGCCCCCTGAAACACTCACTGGGTCCCCCAAGCACTTTCCGGGCTCCCAAAATGTCCATCCACTCCGACAAGCCCATGGTCCTACCCCGTAAATATAAGGGCAGGACACAAGGCCTGGGTCATCAGGTGTCCTTCCCCAGTGGCACTGGCCAGTACAGGGTCAGCACCAGCTCAGGACTCGTGAGGGGCTTGTCACTGTGCCCGGTGAGCCGCAGTCCAGGGGCTCCCTCAGGGTCCGTGCTCTGACCCAGAAGGACTCAACTTCCACGTGGAGATGCCGAGTGGCCACCTCCCTTCCCCTAGGTGGTCCCGGCCCTCCAGCCCCTTCTGTGCACAAACACACACACGCATACATATATGATGCTGGGAAAGATTGAGGTCAGGAGGACAAGGGGTGGGTGACAGAGGATGAGATGGTTGGATTGCATCACCGACTCCATGGACATGAGTTTGGGTAAACTCCAGGAGTCAGTGATCGATAGGGAGGCCTGGACTGCTGCAGTCCATGGGGTCATGAAGAGTCAGACACGACTGAGCAACTGGACTGAACTGAACACAGCTTTTAGAGTTGCTGTTAACAAAAAAATGGCCACAAGGAGTCAGCATTGCTTTTGCGTCACACTCCACTTCTAAATTTCTTTTTATTAAATTAATTAATTCATTTTAATGGGAGGCTGATTACTTTACAATATTGTAGAGTTTTTTGCCATACATTGACATGAATCAACCATGGGTGTTCATGTGTTCCCCATCCTGAACCTCCCACCCACCTCCCTCCCCATCCCATCCCTAAGGGTCATCCTAGTACACCAGCCCTGAGCACCCTGTCTCATGCATCAAACCTGGACTGCAATCTATTTCATATATGGTAATGTACATGTTTCAATGCTATTCTCTCTAATCATCCCACTCTCGCCTCCTCCCACAGAGTCCAAAAGTCTGTTCTTTACATCTGTGTCTCTTTTGCTGTCTCACATACAGGGTCATTGTTGCCTTCTTTCTAAATTCCATATATATGTGTTAGTATGCTGTATTGGTGTTTTTCTCTCTGACTTACTTCACTCTATATAATGGGCTCCAGTTTCATCCACCTCATTAGAACTGAGTCAAATGCATTCTTTTTAATAGCGGAGTAATATTCCATTGTGTATATCTACCAGAGCTTTCTTATCCATTCATCTGCTGATGGACATCTCGGTTGCTTCCATGTCCTGGCGATTGTAAGCAGTGCTGCAGTGAACATTGGGGTTCTCATGTCTCTTTCAATTCTGGTTTCCTCGGTGTGTATGCCCAGTGGGATTGCTGGGTTGTATGGCAATTCTATTTCCAGTTTTTTAAGGAATCTCCACCCTGTTCTCCATAGTGGCCTTACTAGTTTGCATTCTCACCAACAATGTAAGAGAGTTCCATTTTCTCCGCACCCTCTCCAGCATTTATTGCTTGTAAACTTTTTGATAGCAGCTATCCTGAGTGGAGTGAGATGGTAGCTCATTGTGGTTTTGATTTGCATTTCTCTGATAATGAGTGATGTTGAGCATCTTTTCATGTGCTTGTTTGCCATATGTATGTCTTCTTTGGAGAAATGTCTGTTTAGATCTTTGGCCCATTTTTTTGATTGGGTCGTTTATTTTTCTGGAATTGAGCTGTAGGAGCTGCTTCTATATTTTTGAGATTAATTCTTTGTCAGTTGCTTCGTTTGCTGTTTTTTTCTCCCATTCTGAAGGCTGTCTTTTCACCTTGCTTATACTTTCCTTCGTTGTGCAAAAGCTTTTAAGTTTAATTAGGTCCCATTTTTTATTTTTGCTTTTATTTCTATGACTCTGGGGGGTGGGTCATAGAGGATCCTGCTGTAAATTTCTTTTTTTGTGCATTCATTCTTGTTTTATTTTGAAGTAGGGTTGATTTCTGTCTGTCCAGCAATCCCTGCTGGAGAAGCAGCATGTACTGATCCAGCAGCACAAGGATGCCAGGGAGCTGAAGAAGAACCTGAACCGCTGGGAGGGCATCGTCTTCGACAACCTTCCTGGCCAGCTACCTGGGTCCTGAGAGCCTGGCAGACTATGAGCACGTCAAGGTGAAGTCAGTGCTCATCATCGAGCAGCACGAGCTGGAAGACAAAATAAACCTGGGTGAGGAGCAGCTGAAGTGCCTGTTGGACAGCCTGCAGCCCGAGAGAGGCAAATGAGGGCACACCCACCCCCCACCCCACCCGGCCTTCCCTGGAGGAGAAGGAAGATGCAGATGGGGTTGGCGGAGTCATCAGCTCCAGTCCTGTGGATGCAGCTGAAACCCGCAGCCTATATTTACCTCCTGTCAATGGGGATCGGGGGATGGGGGTGGGATCCTCTCACGGCCAGGTGGCGGTCAGCAAAGCAATAACTTCCATGTGTGCATTTGGGATGAGTTATTTAATTCTTAGGTTCCCTTTTGAAATGCTGAGCAGAGCGGCTCCCCTTGCCCCTTCCCCGGCGTGGCCCTGAAGCATCCCCACGTGGTGTGAGGGCTCAGGTGTGCCCTGCATGCCTGCACACTGGGATCACCCCTGTGGTCTCTGCCGGCCCTTCGTCCAGGCACTGAACCCCGTCCTCCGCGCGGGAAGGAACCAGCGCGTCTCTAAGAAGGTGCATGTGGGTTGGGGGCGGGGTGGGGAGGGGTCTCCTGGTGCACACGAGCTGTCCCGTGAATCGCGGGAGGCGCCGGGCAGCTGTTCTTTGGTGTGTCCGGAAGTGTTGCGCCGTTCGTTGTGTCTGTCCTGTAAGGATGACCCCTGACCCAGGAAAAAAATCCTGAGGATGAGCATTATTTGAAGTCGCTCAGTCGTGTCCGACTCTTAGCGACCCCATGGACTGCAGCCTACCAGGCTCTGTCGTCCACGGGATTTTCCAGGCAAGAGTACTGGAGTGGGGTGCCATTGCCTTCTCCGATTAGTGTGTTAGAAGGGAGAATAGTTGTCCCTGCGGTTTAAAGACCAGCGGTGAAATGACGAGCATTCAGCGGGCTGGGCTCACTCATGGTGAAATCCCCACTTGCACAGTGTGCATGCTTTAAGGCACAGGCAGAAGGGACATACTGGCTTCTGTTTTTCTGGGATGACACCCGCGTGCAAATGGTATTTTTCCTGCAAAGTGAGATTACCTGATTGAAAGTGTGTCCGGAGGGTATGTGCTTGCGAGGTTGTTTTTTTTTTTTTTTTTCTTTTTCTTAAGGCCCCTGAGATATTTTCCTCATTTACTTTCCCCTCCGCCCCCCACCCCAGAGCATTTCTTTGTGCCCTGATTGTATTTCTGTGTGTATATGATTGTGGATTATAATTGGCAGCTCCTGTCTTGTTGCTTCTCTGGATTAGTTATGGCAGTGTTAAGGCCACGTTTCCTCTAAGAACCCGTGGTTCTGGCTTTCCAGAGGTCCCAGTGGACCACACAACTCCCAGACCTGGTCTTTATCTGCCACAGAGTTGACCACTGTCTGTTCCCTGTTTTATCATTTGATGTTGCAAGGTGGTCCAGAGAGTCTGTTCACTAAAGAAAACACTGTCGAGCTGTTGTTTTCCAGTGCCCGAGTCATGACTAGGAGAAGATAACTTGCAGATCCGGTGTGCTGCATTTGCATCCAGAACATATAAACAACTTTCCAAGTTAACAGTATGAAAACAGACAGCCCAGTTAAAACATGAGCCAGAGATTTAAATAGACACCTCACGAAAGAGGCTATGTGCATGTCAGTAGGCACAATAGATGTTCAGCCCCTCGTGGCTTGGTTCTCATGGTCTGATTTTTAACCTGATCATCTGTGTTCCGTCCCAGTTGGGTGAGATGCCTGCATAATGGCGGGAGAAGTCCTAAGATAACTTCATGTCAGGGTGATATTTGGAGGCCAGATCATGTTACTCCTTGTCTCCTTTTATGTCTGTGAAAGGAGTTTTCCGACAGGTAGGGAGATAGCCCTTTGTCACCAGTGGCCGGCACCTTCCCAAAGGCAGAAGGACACAATGTCTTATTAAAGGACACTACTCCACACGGAGCCAGAAGGACAAGCTGGACTGGCCACGGTGATATCTCTGCAGCCCTGGGGGGAACCGACCTGGCAGGCTTCATTGATTCTGGCAGTAAACATTCCTTTGGCAGCCCACCCATGGCAAAGAGAAAAGCCTTTTCCCCACACTTTTTACTCTTCTTAAATTAATCTGTTCCTGACTTGAAAAACCCCTCTTCTGCCAGTGAAGTGTTGTCCTCCTCCCCATGCTCTATGGTCACTTGCTGTGAAAATGGGTCATGGCAGAAAAGATAAAGCTGCCTGTCCACGGACCGCCCCCCTCCACCACCTTCCTACCTTGGGGAGATAACCACAGTGATGTCAGTGTGTTTTGATTTTCACAAAGCTTTCATCTGTGATTCTTGCCCTTGTCATACAGTATTGTGATCATTTTGATGATACGTCTGTAGAATGTGAAAATAGAGTTTTTGCCTGTAGCCAGCTTTTCAGTGTCTTTTGAGAATGTTGTCTTCTACATAGCAATACACAGGGCACTGGTGTCCTTTAAATGAAGCCCATAGAATCACAACGGTCCTGTCTATTTCCCCATCTGCCTCATAAATGTCTGGTGGTGGGGACATAGAGATTGCAGTGAGTCAGTGTGCACAACTTTGTGTATAGCTATATTACAGCATATGCAAACAATCTGGTGCTAACGTTTCTCCCGTGGCATTCCTGGGTGGTGGCTGATGGCTCACCCCGGGTCATTGCTCAGCTGAGAAGTGCTCTCTGTATCTCGAGGTTGCAGTCAGGGACCTTGCCGCAGACTTTGATCATGCCGCCCACCATGGAAGATGTGTACCAATTTCATGCTCAACACTTAACATTTACCTCTCAACAGATCATCCTGCTTGACCTTAATAAAATAAATGGTGTATTTCAGTGAATGGAGCGTGTCTTTGTTTTTCATATTTTTTAAGAATTGGAACTTCTTTCCCGTATGTCAGATCCTTCAGCTACTGATAAATCATGGGGTTGAATCTGTGTATGCAGGTGTTTGACTGTTTCTGCCTGTTGAGTTCAGGCCAGTCAGTCTGCAGCCGGGAAAACATCAGGGACACAGGTTGTATCAGTCAGCTGTTGCCACAGCCATGTTGTGTAACAACCACTATAAAATCGCGGCAGGGTGCATGGAGGAGTACTCCTTTAGAGTAGGAATTTGTAGATCATTCTGCCCCTCGTGCCTGTCATCTGCTCTTCGGGACCCATGCCTTTGGCTGGGGCACATTGATGGCCAACGACCAGAGAACAAGCCCAGTCACAATGGTGCTTGCCCTGGGTGTGGTTACGGCGCACCTACTCACCTTCCATTGCTGCACGTGCTAATTTCCATTGCTGCGGCAAGTCCTGCAGCCCAACCCGGAATCCAGAAGGTGTGGCGTGTGCTCCACCCCATGACTGCAGGGAGCTGTGAAGCATTGGAGCCATTGGTGGAGCCCTGTCATCTCCCAGGCCAGTTGCTGATATGGAGTAGCACCATGCAGTCCAGGACCTGAAGCCAAGTTCCTGGATCAAAGCCACCTCTGTCACTTGAAGGTCGTATGGCTGTGAGCAGTCGCTGGCCTCTGCACCCCTCAGCTTCCTCCTTCCCAGCCCTTGGGAGAGCAAGTGAGCTGATAACATCAACGTGCGTGGAACCCACGCCGGGTCAGAAGAGTGCCACATGGAGGGAGGTGTTCACACCTCTGGTGCTGTCACTGCAGCCTGGGTCTGGAGGAAAAGCGTTCTCTGCACCGGGATGCCCCTGTTGGAACCAATGGAGGACAGATGACAGCTGCTCCTGGTCAGCAGTGGACAGATGGAGGTCTTGCTGCTCGGGCTTTTCTCTAGATGCGCTGTGTGGGCTTCTGGCACGTGGGCTTCAGTAGTTGTGGCGCATGGGCTTAGTTGCTCTGTGGCATGTGGCATCTTCCCAGATCAGGGGGTGAACTGTTTGTCTCCTGTATCGGTGGATTCTTTACCACAAAGCCACCAGGGAAGCCCGAGAGAGTCTTCTTAGTAAGAACTACTCAAACGTAGTAGGTGAATTTTTATTTGGGATGGGGGAAAAAACATTGTCACAAACTTAGGGACTTTAAGAAGTACACAAATGCTACATTCATTATCATTATTATTATTATTATGCTTCTACAGGGTCACCCCCACTTGTCTTGTGAGTTCTGAAAGGATGGAGGGATTCGTCCATGAGGGTGGTGGAGGTGCAGTTGTAGGCTGGGGTGGTGGTGGTGTGGCTGTGGGAGCCAGTGGTCCTCATGCTCTGAGGACTGAGATACTCAGACTTCTGTTTCTTCAAGGCGAGCCACCTTGGGCACGCTGAATCAGTCTCAGGCACGGGGGCACTGGACATGCTATCTGAGTCCTCACACCTGTTGGCTTGACCACGGCAGGACTACTGCACTCTGCAAGCCCAGGCATTCAGGGGTGGGGTGTTTTCTGCATTTCCCATCAAAAGAAAAGAACCTTGCATGTCATGTGTGTACACGTATAGGCTGTGCACTGAGTCACACTGAGCCAGGTAAAACATCCCACTAAACCCTACCCGTGTCATTCCCCCGGTCCACCAGATACCCAAAATGCCTGTGATGACTCTGGTGCCCTCCCCCTCTGTGAAACCTAGGAAGTGAGGTGCAGAGGAAGGCAAAGAGAAAAGGCCCTTAACCGGTGGCAGTGAACCCTCCTTTCTCATCTCAGCAAAGCCTAGGGCAGAGGAACATCGCTGGAAGCCCCGTCTCTTACCCCCCATCTTGGAAGGGTCATGCAGGGGGAGGCCTGCCCCTTTCAGCTCAAGGTCAGCATGTTTCTAGTTTATACCCACTTAGGAAACTCAAGTGTGAGGCCTACCTGATGGTGTCATGCAAGCAGGACAAGACCCTGTGGGCAGGGGCCCTCCATGCACAACAGTCCACGGCCCGGGCAGCAAGCCTGGACACTGTACACAGGATGTGCCAAGGGAGGACACTGTCTCCCTTTGGAGGTGTCCTCTCTAAAATATATCAGACAAACCCAAAGTGGTGGCAAAGTAATGTCTCTGCTTTTTAATATGCTGTCTAGATTGGTCATAACTTTCCTTCCAAGCATCTTTTAATTTCATGGCTGTAGTCACCATCTGCAGTGATTTTGGACCCCCCCCCCAAATAAAGTCTGCCACTGTTTCCACTGTTTCCCCATCTCTCTCTCTCTCTCTCTCAGAGAGAGAGATGGGGAAAGAGTCAGACACTACTGAGCGACTGAACTGAACTGATATATATATATATATATATATATATATATATATATATAGTTGCTATATATATATATATAAAGTTCCCAATCTTTCCCTCCCCTCCCCCTTGGGAACCACAAGTCTGATTTCTGAGTCTGTTTTCCTTCATACATATGTTGATTTCTGTTGTATTTTAGATTCCACATCTAAGTGATATCATATGGTATTTGTCTTTCTGCTGCTGACTTGCTTTTTGTTGACTTAGTATGATCAGACCCATCCCTGTGGCTGCAGACTGCATTCTTTTGGGTTTTTTTAATTTATGGTTGAGTAATAATTTCTCTGTATATATGTACCACATCTTCTTCATCCATTCATCTGCTGCTGGACATTTTGTTTGATTCCATGGCTTGGCTATTGTGAATAGTGCTATGAACATGGGAATGCATGTATCTTTTTGAATTAGTGTTGTCTGGATATACATCCAAGGATGGGATTGCTGGGTCATATGGTAGCTCTACTTTCAGTTTTTTAAGGAACCTTCCTACTCTTCTCCATAATGACTGCACCAATTTACATTCCTACTAACCATGTAGAAGGGTTCCCTTTTCTCCACACCTTCTCCAGCATTGTTTGTACATTTTTTAAGGACTGCCATTCTAACCAGTATGGGCGGTACCTCATTACAGTGTTGATTTGCATTTCTTTAATAATTAGCAGTAGTCGAGGTGAATTCCTTGATTCCCAGGGTCATGCTATGGTGACTGGTGTCATTTTCACTTGGTTAATCTTTGGTGAAGAATGTGATGCTGTTGTTGTGCTTAGTCACTCAGTCATGTCCGACTCTTTTCCACCCCATGGACTGTAGCCTGCCAGGCTCCTCTGTCCATGGGGTTTCCCATGCAAGAATACTGGAATGGGTTGCCATGCCCTCCTCCAGTGGATCTTCCCAACCTGGGGAATTGAACTCAGGTCTCCCACATTACTGGTGGATTCTTTACCACCTGAGCCACCAGGGAAGCCCAGAGAATACTGGAGTGGGTAGCCTATCCCTTCTTCAGGGAAACTTCCCAAAACAGGAATCGAACTGAGGTCTCCTGCAAGAATGTGTGGAGATATGCTCTTTGCATCTCTCTCTCTCTCTCTCTCTCTTTTTTTTTTTTTTTCCAGAGACTAAAAGTTTTTTTAGATGGAAAAGGTGCTCAACAGGTTGCTTTCCACAATTTCAAAGGAGGATTTCCTTCTGTACCTCCTCACTCCAGCACTTTCTTCCAGTGTGTGAGGGGAGCTTTAAAGCTGAGTTGGGAATAGTTCTTCATAACAGGAAGGCCAGCGTGGAGCTGGGGCCCTAGGACCTCTTGGGTTTTCAGAAGACTCCTGCTTTAAACCGTCAGTAAGTACTGGGGAGGGTGCTTATCTGTGCTTGTCCAGGTGGGTAGCTGATGTGGACAGGAGCAGTGAGCGTGGGCAGCCAGCCCATGGGGGCCAGGGGACAAGGGTGGGGTGGGGTGTGGAAAGCCAGGCCCTGAGAGGCAGGGCGCCCACACCAGGATACCAACGCCATCCCCTGAGTGTTCAGAAGCCAGACTTCAGCACTGGGGAAAAGGAACACAGGATTGCTGGCCCCTCAGTGGCAGAGGTTCAGTTCTTTCACCACCCCAGGTCTGTGCTGGGGGGGCAGGAGGTGTGTCGTAGTGGACGTGCATGTCCAGGTTTGCGCTCAGGCAGACCTGGTGGTACTACCCTCAGCCTTGAGGCGAGAAAGGGGTAGAGCTCCGACCCCGGGGGGGGGGGGGGGGGTGGGGGGCAGCAGCCTGGGAAGGGAGGCCAGTATTTCACGGTTTCACAAACCCCTGGATCTCGGGCTGCACGTGGGGAGTATGGTTCCGCATGGAAGACCCTGATGCGCTGGAGCTGGCGCGCAAACACCCTGCACTCTGAGCGTGGAACGCTTCCCAGCAATCCTGCACTGAGGCACCAGATTTTAACTTTCCGATAGGGGTTTTCCCGAAGGCATGTGTGCCTGGACTGCCGCTGTACCCCCCACCCCCGCCTGCCCTGTCCCACCCTGCACCGCATGATTAAACACTGAATGCAGATCAGAACTCCCCCATGTCTCCAGAGGCACCGTTCCAGGGGAATTGCAATTCCAGGTTGCCATTGCGGGACTCTTTTGAATGTTGGATACAAGGGCCTCCAGGCCCCTGAGGGTGGAGCTGGGGCGGGGGGTCGGGGGGCAGGGTCCTGTGACATCTCGGTATGAGACCCTGGTCTCATGTGATTTGTGTGTACATTCGTGCCCAGGTATGTGGTTTTTTTTTTTTGTTTTTTTTTTTTCCTGGCATGAAAGAAGATAGGGGAAACATACACACATAAACAGACAGTGATGCAAGTGTGTGGATGGCATTAGCTGACAGCTTTACAGCAATACTGGAGCTCCGCGTGCATGCATACTCGCCCGCCTTCTCATCTGGATGAAGAACCATCTTCCAGTACTGACAGGCCAGCCGCAGACCACGGTTTCTCCGGGGGACCGCCCCGTATCCCTTAAGGCCTCTCCTCAGAGCTCTCTCTCCCTGTGGTTTGCCAGCTGCCCTGGGAGCAGCGCCAGGATCTACTCAAGTGAGCTGAGGTTCCTTTAGGCCCTTCACAGGTACTCCCTTCTCCTGTTTCTGTGCCCGAGTCCTTCCTTCCCTGTACAGGACAGGATGCCAAGGCTCTCAGGGACCTACGGTGCCAAGTCAGGTAAGGTGTTGGTGTATCCCATCCCTCCCCTCACATCTCTCCATTTTCTTTTTTTTTTTTTTTTAAGAAACAAGATTCTTAACTACATACTTTTGTCTTTTTTTTAAGTTGAAGACTAGTTGCTTTAAAATGTGGTGCCCTTCTCTGCTGTACAGAAAACTGACTCAGTGATTCACACAAAGACATTCTTGTTTTATAGCCTTTTACACTTTGTCACAGGATACTGAATATAGCTCCATGCATTCTGCAGTAGGACCTTGTTGTTTATTCTAAATGTAGTAGTTTGTATCTACCAAATCCCTACACACAGTCCATCCTTCCACTCTCCCCCTTGGCAAACACAAGTCTGTTCTGTATGAGTCTTCTGTTTGTTTTACAGGTATGATCATTTGTGCCATATTCTGGCTTCCACCCCAGGCTTCCCTGGTGGCTCAGATGGAAAAGCATCTGTCTGCAATGCAGGAGACCCGGGTTCGATTCCTGTGTCAGGAAGATCCCCTGGAGAAGGAAATGGCAATCCATTCCAGCACTCTTGCCTGGAAAATCCCATGGACAGAGGAGCCTGATAGGCTACAGTCCATGGGGTCGAAAAGAGTCGGACACGACTGAGCAACTTCACTTTCACTTTTCCTGGCTTCCACCCCAGATATGCAGATGACACCACCCTTATGGGAGAAAGTGAAGAGGAACTAAAGAGCCTCTTGATGGAAATGAAAGAGGAGAGTGAAAAAGCTGGCTTAAAACTCAACATTAAGATCATGGCATCTGGTCCTATCACTTCATGGCAAATAGTTGGGGAAACAATGGAAACAGTGAGAAACTTAATTTTCCTGGGCTCCAAAATCACTGCAGATGGTGACTGCAGCCATGAAATCAAAAGATGCTTGCTCCTTGGAAGAAAAGCTATCATCAACCTAGACAGCATATTAAAAAGCAGAGACATTACTTTGCCGACAAAGGTCCATCTAGTCAAAGCTGTGGTTTTTCCAGTAGTTATGTACGGATGGGAGAAGGCAATGGCAACCCACTCCGGTGCTCTTGCCTGGAAAATCCCATGGATGGAGGAGCCTGGTAGGCTGCAGTCCATGGGGTCCCGAAGAGTCTGACATGACTGAGTGACTTCACTTTCACTTTTCACTTTCATGCATTGGAGAAGGAAGTGGCAACCCACTCCAGTGTTCTTGCCTGGAGAATCCCAGGGATGGTGGAGCCTGGTGGGCTGCAGTCTATGGGGTCGCACAGAGTAGGACATGACTGAAGCAACTTAGCCACAGCAGCATGTACAGATGTGAGAGTTGGAGTGTAAAGAAAGCTGAGCACCGAAGAATTGATGTTTTTGAACTATGGTGTTGGAGAAGACTCTTGAGAGTCTCTTGGAATGGAAGGAGATCAAATCAGGAGAATAAGGCAGGAGGAAAAGGGCGCAACAGAGGATGAGATGGTTGGATAGCATCACCAACTCAATGAACATTAGTTTGAGCAAGCTCCGGGAGTTGTTGATGGAAAGGGAAGCCTAGCATGCTGCGGTCCATTGGATCGTGAAGAGTCAGACACAACTAGTGACTGAACTGACCTGGCTTCCACATATAAGTGATAGCGTATGGTATTTGTCTTTTTCTGTCTGACTTATTCCACTTAGTATGATAGTCTCTTTGTTGTTGCGTAGTCACTGAGTCATGTCCGACTCTTTTGCAGTCCCATGCCCTGTAGCCCACTGGGCTTCTCTGTCCATGGGCTTTCCCAGGCAAGAATCCTGGAGTAAGTAGCCAGTCCTTTCTCCAGGGGATCTTCTCAACCCAGGGATCAAACCTGGGTCTCCTGCATTGCAGGCAGATTCTTTACCACTGAGCCACCTGGGAAGCCCATGATAATCTCTAGGTCCATCCACACTGGTGCATTGTTTCATTCTTTTCTTTGTGGCTGGGTGGTATTCCATTAAATAGGCATTATGTCATCTTTGTCCATTCACCTCTCGCTGGACTTTAGGTTGCTTCCATGTCTTGGCTCTTGTGTGTAGTGCTGCTGGGAACATAGGGGTGTATGTACGTTTTTGAATTACAGTTTTGTCTGGGTATGTTCCCAGGAGTGAGATGCTAGATCATATAGTAATTCTGTATTTAGTTTTTTGAGAAACCTCTTTACTGTTCTCCATAGTGGCTGCACAAATTTACATTTCCACCAACAGGGTTGGAGGATACCCTTTTCTCCACATCCTCTCCAGCATTTTTTTTTTTTTTTACTTTACAATATTGTATTGGTTTTGCCATACATCAACATGCATCCACCACGGGTGTACATGTGTTCCCAATCCTGAACCCCCCTCCCACCTCCCTCCTCATACCATCCCTCTGGGTCTTCCCAGTGCACCAGCCCCAAGCTTCCTGTATCCTGCATCGAACCTGGACTGGCGATTCGTTTCTTATATGATATTATACATGTTTTAATGCCATTCTCCCAAATCAATCAGCTTTTTATTTAGCAGTACTAGGAGGATTTTTCTTCTTTATTCTTCATAATGTGGAATTGTGTTATATCCCATTGTAAGTTTATAAAATGGTTTACTGTACATATTCTCTGCCTGGGTTTTCTTCTCCCTATTTGTCCCGATTGTAAGTTCAGTCATAAAGCTCATTGGGTATGTGTGTTTCACTGACATGTTTGAAATTTCCTTGGGATAAATTTGTTACAGAAAAGTTGTACACAGAGGATTCCAGTGGCATTTAGACTTGTATGTGAAATGCAGTCCTCACTACAATGAGTCATGGCTCATTGACATGATGTCTCATTTCTTACAGAAGTCTCATCTGAAGCTCTCCCCTATCTTAGCAGCTACCTTATCTAGTCTGTACCGCATACTCCCATGGACCATCTGTGATCCAAGACTCAACAGGAAGGGGGTGTTTCCCATGAACTAAAAGTATGTTTCCTAATGTGTTTCTTGTCGTTGGTCTGTCTCAACTCAGTCTCCCCGATGTGGGCACCACTGCTGCTAACACCTCCATGTATAGGTTGCCATCGCTTTAAGAAAAAATGCCATTAACTCCAAGTGAGATGGGTTAGGTACCATGTCTGGGGGACAAGAGAAAGGGATGAGGGGACATACCTGAAGCAGTCACACAGATCTTAAAATTGAACTGTTAGGGTCTTTGGAGGAAATGTACTCCCCTCTGGCATAGGGCTGGGAGACAAAGAGGAGACCAGGTGAAGAGGGAATGCCACCATCAGCAACAGAAATGCCGCCATGGTGTCTGTGACCTAGCAACTGAGAATGCTGGAGGTGTGTACAGTGGAAACAGAATGCGGTGACTGCACAAGTCCAAGGAGAGAGCCTTGGCCTTACAGGCCAGACTAACTCACAGTGGGGCCAAAAGCTGTTCTGTGCTCAGAGTGAGGAGCCCAGGAGCAGAGAGCAGAGTGTGTAAGTGGGGGACATCTGCCCATAGGGAGGAGCTGCCCTTTGAACTAGCCACCTTCCTCACTAAATGCTGATTTCCTTGGAGACTGGTTAGTAGGTGCTCTGGCTTCGTTATTGTGTATGTTTTGGTGTGGTAAAATAGACAAGATACATATTTTTTTAACATCTATAAGTATACTGTTCTGTGGCGTTAAGGATATTAACACTTGTGCAACCATATCACCAGCAATCTTCAGAACTTTTTCATCTCCTCAGACTGAAGCTAACTGAAACTCACCATTGAACAAGTTCCCCCCCGCCCCGCCCCACCCAGCCCTGGTCACAGCTTTTTTATTTTCTGTGTCTGTGAATTGGACTAGTCTGGGTCCTAGGAAAAGTGAAATCGTTCAGTATTTGTCTCTCTCTAACTGGCTTATTCCTCTCAGCATAATTAGTCCTCAAGGTTCATCCTTTTTGTAACATTTGTCCAAGTTTCCTTACATTCAAAAACTGAGAAATTCCCTGTTATATGGATGGACCACATGTTGTCTATCCATTCATCCGTGGGTGCAGAATTGGGTCACTTGCACATCTTAGCTATTGTGAATAATGCTATTAAAACACAACTATACCACTATCTGAATCCCTCCTTTTACTTTGGGGTATGCTGTAAAGATTGGAGGCAAAAGGAAAAGGGGGTGACAGAGGATGAAATGGTTAGACAGCATCAACAGCTCAATGGACATGAGTTTAAGTAAACTCAGGGAGGTAGAAAATGATAGAGGAGCCTGGTGTGCTGCAGTCTGGAGTCACAAGGAGTCAGACTTGACTTACTGACTGAACAACAACAAATATGTCTATCCAGAAAAGAAATTCCTGAATCACGTGGTAAGTCTTTGTTTTAAGGAAACAATGTGCCATTTTTTAACAGCAGTTGTACCAGCTTATAGTCCTACCAGAAAAGCACAAAGGTTCTGCTTTCTCCACATTGTGGCCAACAGTTTTCTGTTTGTGTAACAGCAATTCTGTTGAGTGTGAAGGAGCATTTCATTGAATGTAAGACCTTTTAAGCAGGTCGAGTTAAGTAATAAGCAGGAGACTCTGATACAGATATGGAAGATAGAAAGATATATTCAGTAGTTAATATAACTAGAACTTAACTTGTAAAAAGCATCCTTTGTGTCCCTCTTGTTTGACTTTTCATTCTACAAATATTGATTAAGCAGCTTCTCTGGCCCAGGCTTGAGTTTTGAGGGCACGTCTTTCTGTCTTAATCTTTGGATCAGATTGTTTGAGAAAAACAAAGAGTCCTCTAAACATTTCTGGGAGCGGACAGATTTCAGGTTCTTGATGTATTATTGTACTGAAGAGATAGTGAAGTTGAAATGATCGAAGGGAAAATACAAGGGGAGTATTTGTATCCTGTAGATGGTGTGTGATGCATAAAGACTCCAACTTTCTGCTTGCCTACTCACAGTGTCATCCTTCAGTATTGTGGTAATAGCTGACTGATGTCTTGTGAATATGATGGGGACTTGGAGCTGAATCTATAACCGGAGATAAAAGCTTTCATTTCTGTAACTTTGCCACATTCCCATTATGTGACAGTCACCTTGAGAGCTGGCCTTGTTGGTCTCCCAAAAAGAGACACGCACAGCCTGATTACCACTAGTTCTGGTGGCCTTTCCTAGGATGAGCACATCCATCCTAAAGAGTGACCAGGTCATTCTCAGTTTGGCTGATGCCATAGTGGATGGTACTTTGTCTCCCCATTGCACCCATTGCAAGAGTCTCTGATGACATCCCTCACTCCAGCAAAAGGCACCTTGAGATCACATTTCTTTCACCATCACTTTGTTTCTCAAAAGGTCTTTCTTTTACCTTATTCAGTAGTTCTCACACCCTAGTTGCACACTGGAACCATCCTGGAGCTTTCAAAATCTCTGCCCTTTTCACTTACCCTGAGCAATGGACTGAATCTGTAGTTGGGAAGTGTTGCCCCAGTTTCCTCCTCTTCCTGGATGCTTTTCCTTTTCCAGATAGCTCTTTGAGCTTCCTGCCATTTTGCCCCTAAAAGGTGAAGTAGGATGATGTACTCTGAAGCCACTTCCCATGTAACTTTAGGCAAGTTCTCAGCCTCTGTTCTGAGTGCTTCCATCTATAAAATGAGGATAAGAATACTTAGTAGTTCTTTAGAAAGGTAAATGGAGTCAATAAATATAAACCCTACAGAAGTGAAACTTTTCAAGACTATCCAGTGTGTAGGTGGATTCCACAAGTGCAAAACTATTTTTTTTTTTAATACTTACCATGGTGATACTAAAACACTATGTACCTTGCTCACTCTTACTCTCTCACAAGTATACAGTGGAGTCTTTCTCATTCTTTTGTTTTTCCTCTACCTATTTGCACTGATCACTGAGGAAGACTTTCTTATCTCTCCTTGCTATTCTTTGGAACTCTGCATTCAGATGAATATATCTTTCGTTTTCTCCTCTGCCTTTAGCTTCTCTTCTTTTCTCAGCTATTTGTTAGGCCTTCTCAGACAGCCATTTTACCTTTTTGCATTTCTTTTTCTTGGGGATGGTCTTGATCACCACCTCCTGTATAAGAGGTTCCGTGAGATTTGATGCTAAAAACAATGCCTTCTAAATTTTGTTTTGGGAAATAGTTAACTCTGTATAAAAATCCCTATGTTAACATGAGGTAGTGTATTATATGAATTAATAATTTAAAATTTCTCAATTTTAATCTCTAATAAATAACAAAAGATTCAACCTGCCTTAACAGAATCTCCTTGAGGGTCTCAATAATTTTCTTTTCTCTTACTGTGGTAAATATACATAAGATAAAAGCTGACCATTTTAACCATTTTTAAGTGTACAGTTCAGTGGCATTAACTACCTTTTTAATATTGTGCAACCATTACAAAATCCCCCTGCTCTTCCAACTTCTCATTTAATGGCTCCCTCTTCTTCTGTTCTGCCAGGAATTACCAGTTGACTGCTCAACTCAGAGATGTTGTAACTTTCTGCTGCTCTGTTTCTCTCTCTGTTTTCAATTAATTGATGGATTAACTTTGCTGTAAGACTTGGAACTCAAACTGGGGTTCTGTAATAACCTAGAGGGGTGGGACTGGGTGGTAGGTGGGAGGGAGATTCAAGAGGGAGGGGACATATGTACACCCATGGTTAACTCATGTTAATTTAATTCATGTTGATGTATGACAGAAATCAAAGTAATATTGTAAACCAATCATCAATCAATTAAGAAAAGTAATGGATGTTTTGGACAAAAAGTTAAAGTTGTGGAAAGGAAGATGTTGTGTGTGATGGGAATGTTGAAAACAGAGAGAGAAAAGTATGCACTTGTAAGGAAAGCTATTCAAAATACCTTGCTGAAAAACACATAAGTTGCAGATGTTAGTGTAGAAATGTTCATACTTCTGTGAAAATTAAGAAAGATATTTCCCTTTATATATTTGTAAACAGAATATATATCAAAACTCCAAAGATATTTGCATAGCAAACAGAAGCCCATGACTTATCTCTCATTAATATTCATGTCCTTCGAAGCATTATTCTCTTGAATGTACTGTGGGTGCCAGGGGGGCTTTGGTTGCCCTGGGACAGCAGTCTGAGCCAACTTCTAAGTCTGGAAGCTGAGGTGGCATGCCATCTCCTTACTGTACTTGAATGTTTTCTGTTTAAAATGTTCAATTATCTGAACATTCAAATCCTTCCTAGCAGCCTGCCTGCTCCAGCAACCAGTAGTGAGTTAAGTGCACCCAGCTCAATTGTCTCGGTTCTTTGGCCATATGCCTCGTGGCCAAAATACCCAGAACATAAGCAGTATTATATTTAATAAAGGCTTTTGAAACCAGCACACAATCAAAAAAAGAAAAAAAAATCTTAA
Organism: Bubalus bubalis; assembly: GCF_019923935.1. Lineage (NCBI taxonomy): Eukaryota > Metazoa > Chordata > Mammalia > Artiodactyla > Bovidae > Bubalus > Bubalus bubalis. Next base: position 7,192,921 of record NC_059181.1, on the reverse strand, counting down.
GCAATTTAAATGGAACATTGGCAGAAATCAATGAGGCAGGAGCAAGGATTCAATGGAAGGGCATTAACGGGGTCCTAGGTGGGAGAGAGGAACAGGGTGAGAGATTCTGCCAGGTTGATACCAGCAGTCCCCTGTTATGAGCAGAATGCTCCTGATGGATGTGCGTTCATAAAGATCATTCTTTTTTTTTTTTTTTTTAAATAATCGTCTATATATCAAATTGAAGAAACAATTTAGGGAGTTCCCTGGTGGTCCTGTGGTTAGGACTTTGCCTTCCAGTGCAGTACTGTGTGGGTGTGGGCCCCTTCATAACTCATTGAGTTCTGCATTAGATTATGTACTCCTTCCTACATGCAACTGATTGTTCACAATACGAATAGCTTTCAGAATGCCTAACCCCTCTAACTCAGTTAAAGCAACCAAGTACTCGTACATGTTACAACATGGATGAACCTTGAGAAGAGTCAAAACACAAAATATTGCCCCTCATACAAGTCTAGTCTACTCTGAATGCTGCCATATAGGCCTCTTGCATGGATGTGCATAAATTACTTAACCAAGCCCTCTTGTTGCCCCTGAAATTTTTCCCACTTTTCAATATTACAAAGAGGCTGTGTTGACTATTTTTTTTTTTTTGACTAAATGTTTGTGATCAATCTTAAATTACATCTTTGGGCAAATGCTCCGAAGTAGAATTGTCTGTTTGAAAATTTGCACATTTTAAGTCTTTTAGTAAATATTTCCAGATGGCCCTTCAGAAAATTTGCTTGTTACCATCTTTCTAAATTCCATATATATGCGTTAGTATACTGTATTGGTGTTTTTCTTTCTGGCTTACTTCACTCTGTATAATAGGCTCCAGTTTCATCCACCTCATTAGAACTGATTCAAATGTATTCTTTTTAATGGCTGAGTAATACTCCATTGTGTCTATGTACCACAGCTTTCTTATCCATTCATCTGCTGATGGACATCTAGGTTGCTTCCATGTCCTGGCTATTATAAACAGTGCTGCGATGAACATTGGGGTACACGTGTCTCTTTCCCTTCTGGTTTCCTCAGTGTGTATGCCCAGCAGTGGGAGAGGGAGAGGGTGGGGAGATTTGGGAGAATGGCATTGAAACATGTATAATATCATGTATGAAACGAGTCACCAGTCCGGGTTTGATGCACGCTACTGGATGCTTGGGGCTGGTGCACTGGGACGACTCAGAGGGAGGGTATGGGGAGGGAGGAGGGAAGAGGGTTCAGGATGGGGAACACAGGTATACCTGTGGCAGATTCATTTCGATATTTGGCAAAACTAATACAATATTGTAAAGTTTAAAAATAAAATAAAATTAAACTAGAAAAATAAATAAATAAAACAAGAAAGAAAAAGAAAATATGCTTGGCCTGTGCTCCCCAGTGCAGAGCTTGAGGGTCAAATGTCTCTGGTGAGAAATAATAGTACTTAAATCTCAAATACAGTACTGCTTATCCACAGCAGTGTAAACGTAGGGGAGGAGAATGGAGATAGCGGCTTGAGTGTGTTGTTCTAGGCCAAATTTTCCAAACTCATGATGTCCTATATTTGTTTGCAGTTCACTTGGGTACACATCTACCATGTCCTTGCTCATCAATAGTGCCAATTGCCAAATAGTAGGTTTTGCAGTAGCCACTATTGGATGGATCCTCGGCACCACTGCCATGGGCTTCGTGGAGTGGCGAGTATGGTATCTAGATAACGCCTCACAATTCTCTGGTCTGGCCTGCCTGGGAATGTGGAGAGTCTGTGTCTTCCATCAAACCAACATCACCACAGCTACCTCATGTCACAGTTACAGCTACCATGATACTTACCTACCTCTTGATATCCGTGTTTCTCAACACCTCTTACTGATGGCCAGCATTCTAGGACTCTTGGGGAAAGCCTCTGTTACTTTTGCACTTAAAAATGTGTCCACGGGAATTCTTGAGACTACTACTACCTACAAAGCATTTGTCATTTCAGGAATTCTCCACATAGCTGCTGGTATCTGTATCTCAGTTGCTGTCATCTGGAATTACCACTCTGTGATGACTGAAGAGGGTATTGTCTTCCCACCATCTTTCAATATACCCTTCAAGCCATATGCTCAGAAATTTGGCAACACTGTTATAGTGGCATGTCTAGCTGCCTTTGCGCTGTTCTTAAGTGGGTGGTTTTTTCTCTCTTACAAATTACCCCTGGATAACCAGGTGCATCCTGAAGTATCAGGAATGTAGATTCCTGTTTGCATTGACCTTACAAAAACAAACATTACTAAAAGTTTGTTGGAAATCTTACCATGATGCTTAATCAAATTTCCAAGGACTCGAGACCATGGCAATAAAGTTTTTGGCAGAAAGTAGTAAACCATTTACTTCAGTTGTAATCTGTGTCTGATTTGATTCATTGATTCAGTTAAGGAATTTCATTTTAAAAATCTTTCCAATCTGCCAGTTTTTATTTTAATTATTGCCTAATCACAATACTATAAATCTAGTGTATTGGAAATAACAGTTTCTGAGATTCTTTTATTTCCCGCCTCAATGATTGCTAAAAGCTGATTTATTTTCTATGTCTGGTATTATACATCTGTTATATAAAAATTTCCATTATATGGAGAAGTAGAGATGGTAAAGGACAGGGAAGCCTGGCATGCTGCGGTCCATGGTGTTGCAGTCAGACAAAACTGAGCAACAACAACAATGAGAAAATGAGGAATTCATTCCACTGTATTACTGGAAACCAGAATTAGTGAAATTGCTCTGTATATTACTGGAAACCAGAATTAGTGAAATTGCTCTGTATAAGGTTTATGTATCCTTTCTTTCCCCCTTTTAAATCTTTTTAAATGGTTATAAAGGAACATCTTGTCCCTTTATCCTAACAAAATGATTCCCTTGCTTAAAGAATATTAACAGTTATTCCTTGTTGTCACTGAATATTACAATTTTTAAATGCTTCAAAATAAATTCTTCAGATTTGTTTTTTTTTTCTACACAAAGTACTCACAATGACAAAAGTCTGAAACTAAAGCATCTCTCCTACCAACCTATCCTATCTGCCCTTTAAGAAAATTTTTAGATTTTTTAAATTTGTTGTTGATGTTCACTTGCTGAGTTGTGTCCAACATTTTGCAACCCCATGGGCTGAAGCACACAAGGTTTCCCTGCCCTTCACCATCTCCCGGAGCTTGCTCAAACTCATGTCCATTGACTTGGTGATGCCATACAACCATCTTGTCCCCTGTCGTCCCCTCCTCCCGCCTTCAGTCTTTCCCAGCATCAAGAGTCTTTTCTAATGAGTCAGCTCTTTGCATCAGGTAGCCAAATTATTGGAGCTTCAGCTTTAGCATCAGTCTTTCTAATGAATATTCAAGACTGATTCCTTTAGGACTGACTGATTTGATATCCTTGCAGTCCAAAAGACTCTCTCAAAGAGTCTTCTCCAACACCACAGTTCAAAAACTTCTGTTCTTTGGCACTGTGCTTTCTTTATGGTCCAGCTCTCATATTCATACACGACTACTGGAAAAAACATTGCTTTGACGAGATGGACCTTTGTCAGCAAAGTAATGTCTCTGCTTTTTAATATGCTGTCTAGCTTGATCATAGCTTTTCTTTCAAAGAGCAAGCATCTTTTAATTTCATGGCTGCAGTCACGATCTGCAGTAATTTGGAGCCCAAGAAAATAAAGTTTCTCACTGTTTCCATTGTTTCCACTTCTATTTGCCATGAAGTGATGGGACAAGATGCCATTATCTTTGTTTTTTGAATTTTGAGTTTTAAGCCAACTTTTTCACTCTCTTTCAATTCTTCAAGAGGCTCTTTACGTCTTCACTTTCTGCCATAAGCATGGTGTCATCTGCATATCTGAGGTTATTGATATTTCTCCTGCAATCTTTATTTCAGCTTGTGCTTCATCTAACTTGGCATTTTACATGATATACTCTGCAAATAATAAATAGGCAGGGTGACAATATAGAGCCTTGATGTGCTCTTTTCTCAATTTGGAATCAGTCTGTTGTTCCACGTTTGGTTCTAACTGTTGCTTCCTGACCTGCATACAGATTTCTCAGGAAGTAGTTAAGGTACTCTGATATTCCCATCTCTTTAAGAATTTTCCAGTTTGTTGTGATCCACACAGTCAAAGACTTTGGCTGTCCTATTGAAAGGCTGTTGCTGAGCCATGAAAGACTCTGGGATTCTTGGCCTCCAAAGGAGATGAATCCAATTTGGGGCCAGTGACAAGGCTTGATCACTCAGAGCTTTTGGGTAATAAAGTTTTATTAAAGTATAAAAGAGATAGAGAAAGCTTCTGATATAGGCATCAGAAGGGGGCAGAAAGAGTGCCCCCTCCCCGCCCCCGCTAGTCTTTAACTGGATGTTATATAGCTACTAGCAGTCTGCTAACTGGAGAAAAGAAATGTCTCAAAACTCAGAGACTGGCGACAGGCCCCTCACTCACAACATGCATTGAGATTACATTGGCACAAAGTGAGTCACCCTGGGCCATAAAATGATTTATATGAATCTTGAAGAAAGGCAGGTTTCTAAGCAAATATAGTCTCACTAACATAGCTTAAGAAAACATTTACATGGGTAAAACATAGTGGTTTGTCAAGTCCTTCTGAGTCTTAGTCAGAACCAACTTGAAGACAGAATCTAGGGTTCGTTAACATAGCTTAAGGTAAATATACAGTGGAAGTGAGAAATAGATTTAAGGGCCTAGATCTGATAGAGTTCCTGATGACCTATGGACTGAGGTTCGTGACATTGTACAGGAGACAGGGATCAAGACCATCCCCAAGAAAAAGAAATGCAAAAAAGCAAAATGGCTGTCTGGGGAGGCCTTACAAAAAAACTGTGAAAAGAAGAGAAGCAAAAAGCAAAGGAGAAAAGGAAAGATATAAGCATCTGAATGCAGAGTTCCAAAGAATAGCAAGGAGAGATAAGAAAGCCTTCTTCAGCAATCAGTCCAAAGAAATAGAGGAAAACAACAGAATGGGAAAGACTAGAGATCTTTTCAAGAAAATTAGAGATACCAAGGGAACATTTCATGCAAAGTTGGGCTCGATAAAGGACAGAAATGGTATGGACCTGACAGAAGCCGAAGATATTAAGAAGCGATGGCAAGAACAACAGAATTGTACAAAAAAGATCTTCATGACCCAGATAATCACGATGGTGTGATCACTCACCTAGAGCCAGACATCCTGGAATGTGAAGTCAAGTGGGCGTTAGAAAGCATCACTACGAACAAAGCTAGTGGAGGTGATGGAATTCCAGTTGAGCTATTTCAACTCCTGAAAGATGATGCTGTGAAAGTGCTGCACTCAATATGCCAGCAAATTTGGAAAACTCAGCAGTGGCCACAGGACTGGAAAAGGTCAGTTTTCATTCCAATCTCAAAGAAAGGCAATGCCAAAGAATGCTCAAACTACCACACAATTGCACTCATCTCACACGCTAGTACAGTAATGCTCAAAATTTTCCAAGCCAGGCTTCAGCAATATATGAACCGTGAACTTCCTGATGTTCAAGCTGGTTTGAGAAAAGGCAGAGGAACCAGAGATCAAATTGCCAGCATCCGCTGGATCATGGAAAAAGCAAGAGAGTTCCAGAAAAACATCTATTTCTGCTTTATTGACTATGCCAAAGCCTTTGACTGTGTGGATCACAGTAAACTGTGGAAAATTCTGAAAGAGATGGGAATACCAGACCACCTGATCTGCCTCTTGAGAAATTTGTATGCAGGTCAGGAAGCAACAGTGAGAACTGGACATGGAACAACAAACTGGTTCCAAATAGGAAAAGGAGTACGTCAAGGCTGTATACCGTCACCCCGCTTATTTAACTTATATGCAGAGTACATCATGAGAAATGCTGGACTGGAAGAAACACAAACTGGAATCAAGATTGCCGGGAGAAATATCAATAACCTCAGATATGCAGATGACACCACCCTTATGGCAGAAAGTGAAGAGGAACTCAAAAGCCTCTTTATGAAAGTGAAAGTGGAGAGTGAAAAAGTTGGCTCCTATGCTTCATATGATTTCAGTTTTCTTAAATTTACTGAGGTTTGATTTGTAGCCAAGGTGTGGTCTATCCTAGAAAATGTTCCATGTGTACTTGAGAAGAAGGTGTATTCTTCTGCATTTGTATGGCATGTCCTGAGGATATCAATGAGATCCATCTCATCTCATTTATCATTTAAGACATGTGTTTCCTTATTAATTTTCTGTTTGATGATTTGTCCATTGGTGTGAGTGGGGTGTTAAAGTCTCCTACTTTGACTGTGTTGATGTCAGTTTCTCCTTTTATGTGTGTTAGTGTTTGTCTTATGTACTGAGGTGCTCCTATGTTGGGTGCATAGATATTTACAATTGTTATGTCTTCCTCTTAGATTGATCCCTTGATCATTATGTAGTGCCCTTCCTTGTCCCTGGTAGTACTCTTATTTTAAGGTCTATGTTGTCTTATATAAGGATTGCTACTCCAGCTTTCTTTTGCTTCCCATTTGCATGGAATATATTTTTCCATCCTCTCACTTTCAGTCTATATGTGTCTTTAGGTGTGAAGTGGGTTTCTTGTAGACAACATATATATGGGTCTTGTTTTTGTATTCATTCAGCCTGTCTGTGTCTTTTGGTTGGGGCATTTAATCCATTTATATTTAAGGTAATTATTGATATATATGTTCCTAGTATCATTTTCATAATTGACTGGGGTTGATTTTGTAGATCTTTTTTCTTCTTTTGTATTTCTTGACTATATAAGTCTAACATTTGTTGTAATGCTGCTTTGGTGGTACTGAATTGTCTTAACTTTTGCTTGTCTGAACAGATTTTGATTTCTCCATCAATTTTGAATGAGATCCTTGCTGGGTACAGTAATCTTGGTTGTAGATTTTTCCCTTTCAGGACTTTAAATATATTCTGCCATTCCCTACTGGCCTTCAGAGTTTCTGCTGAAAGAACAACTCTTACTGGTATAGGGTTTAACTTGTATGTTACTTGTTGCTTCTCCCTTGCTGCTTTCAATATTATTTCTTTGTGTTTAGTCTTTGTTAGTTTGGTTAGTATGTGTCTTGCTGGGTTTCTCCTTTGGATTATCCTGTATGGGGCTCTTTGTGCCTGTTGGACTTGATCGACTATTTCCTTTTCCATGTTGGGGAAATTATCAACTATAATGTCTTCAAAAGATTTCTCATCCCCTTTCTTTTTCTCTCTTCTTCTGGGACCCCTAATATTCGAATATTGGTGCATTTAATATTGTCCCAGAGGTCTCTGAGACTATCCATTATTCTTTTCATTGTTTTTACTTTATTTTGACCTTAAGTGGTTTTATCCACCATTTTATCTTCCAGCTCACTGATACGTTCTTCTGCTTCAGATATTCTATTGGTTCATATTAAAGTATTTTAAATTGGAGTAATTGTGTTGTTTGTCTCTGTATGTTCATTCTTTAATTTGTCTAGGTCTTTGTTCATTGATTCTTGCATTTTCCCCATTCTGTTCTCAAGGTTTTTGACCGACTTTATTATCATTATTCTGAATTCTTTTTCAGACAGGTTGCCTATTTCCTCTTCATTTATTTGGACTTCTGTATTTCTAGCTTGTTCCTTCATTTGCGTAGTCTTTCTCTGCCTTTTCATTTTTAAAAATGTATTATGTTCAAGGTCTCCTTCTCCCAGGCTTCAAGGTTGAATTCTTTCTTCCTTTTGGTTTATGCCCTCCTAAGAAAGTGAAGAGGAACTAAAAAGCCTCTTGATGAAAGTGAAAGAGGAGAGTGAAAAAGTTGGCTTAAAGCTCAACATTCAGAAAACGAAGATCATGGCATCCGGTCCCATCACTTCATGGGAAATAGATGGGGAAACAGTGGAAGCAGTGTCAGAATTTATTTTGGGGGGCTCCAAAATCACTGCAGATGGTGATTGCAGCCATGAAATTAAAAGACGCTTGCTCCTTGGAAGAAAAGTTATGACCAACCTAGATAGCATATTCAAAAGCAGAGACATTACTTTGCCAACAAAGGTCCGGCTAGTCAAGGCTATGGTTTTTCCTGTGGTCATGTATGGATGTGAGAGTTGGACTGTGAAGAAGGCTGAGCACCGAAGAATTGATGGTTTTGAACTGTGGTGTTGGAGAAGACTCTTGAGAGTCCCTTGGACTGCAAGGAGATCCAAACAGTCCATTCTAAAGGAGATCAGTCCTGGGTGTTCTTTGGAAGGAATGATGCTAAAGCTGAAACTCTAGCACTTTGGCCACCTCCTGCAAAGAGCTGATTCATTGGAAAAGACTCTGATGCTGGGAGGGATTGGGGGCAGGAGGAGAAGGGGACGACAGAGGATGAGATGGCTGGATGGCATCACCGACTCGATGGACATGAGTTTGTGTGAATTCCGGGAATTGGTGATGGAGAGGGAGGCCTGGTGTGCTGCAATTCATGGGGTCACAAAGAATTGGACATGCCTGAGCGACTGAAGAGAACTGAACTGAACTGAAGGTTGGTCCAGGGGTTTGTGTATGGTTCCTACAGGGTGAGATTTGTGCTGAGTTTTGTTTCTTTGTTTGTTTTTCCTCTGATTGGCAAGGGTGAGTGAGATGGTAATCCTGTCTGTTGATGATTGGCTTTTATTTTTGTTTTGTTTGTTTTTTTGGATAAGGTATTCTGCACAGGGTGCTACTGTTGGTTGGGTGATGCAGGATCTTGTATTGAAGTGGTTACCTTTGTGTGAGTTCTTACTATTTGAGAGTCACTAGGGTCAGTTCTCTGGTAGTCTAAGATCTTTGAGTTCCAAGTGGAGCAAGAGCAAGTGTATTCAGTGCAGTCTCACAGCCTGAAGCAGGGGATTCAGACTGGAAACTAGAAAACTGAGGAGAGCTACATGGACACTGAGAAATGGAGATAGGATGGAAAATATTTCTGGTAAGTGGCCCAGAAATAAATCGTCTTCAAGGTGCATTAAGAGCACCTGTAGGAGGAAAGTGGAAGGATTCTCATTTCCACAGCCTAATTTTCATGGACGGATTTTAGGCAAGATATTAAAACTACATAATTGTGAAACATGAGAGAGAACAGAATGAAATCCCAAATAATGTGGCTGTGAGGCAAGGTTGAAGGAGACACACTCTCCCTGCAATGTGGCCCATCTGAGTTAACTTAGAGTCTAGATGAGGATGGCAGGTGAGTTTGGAAGGCTATGTAGGGATATTAAAAATGCTCATTTCTCCCACCAACACATCTGAGTTGCTCCCCATCCTCTGCTAGAGGTGTCAGGATGGGGCTTTGTGATGTCAAGGCTCACCCAGGGCCACCATTGACAGGAGAAGTGACTTGCTGACCTCATAAAGCATAAGGGTGTGGCCCCTGGGGAGGGGTATATATGGGGTGCTCAGGAGCTCTGGAGCAGACCACTGGAAGTCTTCAAAATGACTAAGGTACTGGGAAGCCACAAGGCTCTAGAGCTGTTAGGGAACAGATGATTCCAGATGCCCAGGAGGGAAATAGGAAGACCTCTTATCAACTGAGGTCCAAAAGAAGTGTCAAGGTGAGCTAAACCCACCCAAGCTCCTCTTGCATGTTGACACCACCCCATAAGACCCGCCTCCCCTGTCTTTGCCTGGCCCATACCTCTTCTCTACCCAAATCTCTTCTCCTCAAGCCTTCAATTCCATCCATCATCACCCTCTTCCCCAAACCAGTGCTGTTCTTTGCTCCTTCTCTTATTTTCTCCAGTCGGCCAGGGTAACCGTGAGGATGAATAAGCAAATTCAACCAAAGCTGACCCAAAAAAGCTTCTCAGAAAACTCCCACCTCAGAGAAACTTTAAAAAATCAGAGGCTCAAAGCTCTGTAGCCAGTGTTCCAAGGTGAATGAAGAGCTGAATTAGAATGAACTGGAGGAGGTCGCAGAGACTGTGGAGACCCCTGCCATTCCAGCTGGACCAGTGGGCAGCCAGTCACTTCAGAGCATGGCTAGAGAGCTCAGAAATCTTCAGGGGTCTCGCTGCTAAGAAATGTCCAACAGTACAGATGTTGAATCTTATACCAACAGCACACATTAATAATGAAAATTCACTTCAGTTCATTCACTCAGTCTTGTCCGACTCTTTGCGACCCCATGAACCGCAGCACGCCAGGCCTCCCTGTCCATCACCAACTCCTGGAGTCCACCCAAACCCACGTCCACTGAGTTGGTGATGCCGTCCAACCATCTCATCCTCTTTCATCCCCTTCTCCTCGGGCCCTCAATCTTTCCCAGCATCAGGGTCTTTTCCAATGAGTCAGCACTCTGCATCAGGTGGCCAAAGTACTGGAGTTTCAGCTTCAATATCAATCCTTCCAATGAACACACAGGACTGATCTCCTTTAGGATGGACTGGTCGGATCTCCTTGCAGTCCAAGGGACTCTCAAGAGCTTCTCCAACACCACAGTTCAAAACTATCAATTCTTATGCACTCAGCTTTCTTTATAGTCCAACTCTCACATCCATACATGACCACTGGAAAAACCATAGCCTTGACTAGACAGGCCATTGTTGGCAAAGTAATGTCTCTGCTTTTTAATATGCTATTTCGCTTGGTCATAACTTTCCTTCCAAGGAGCAAGTGTCTTTTAATTTCATGGCTGCAATCACCATCTGCAATGATTTTGGAGCCCCCCAAAAATAAAGTCAGCCACTGGCTCTACTGTTTCCCCATCTATTTGCCATGAAGTGATGGGACTGGATGCTATGATCTTAGTTTTCTGAATGTTGAGCTTTAAACCAACTTTTTCCACTCTCTTCTTTCACTTACATCAAGAGGCTCTTTAGTTCCTCTTCACTTTCTGCCATAAGGGTGGTGTCATCTGCATATCTGAGGTTATTGATATTTCTCCCAGCAATCTTGATTCAATCTTGTGTTTCCTCCAACCCAGCATTTCTCATGATGTACTCTGCATATAAGTTAAATAAGCAGGGTGACAATATACAGCCTTGATGTACTCCTTTTCCTATTTGGAACCAGTCTGTTGTTCTATGTCCAGTTCTAACTGTTGCTTCCTGACCTTCACAGATTTCTCAAGAGGCAGATCAGGTGGTCTGTTATTCCCATCTCTTTCAGAATTTTCCACAGTTTATTGTGATCCACACAGTCAAAGGCTTTGGCATAGTCAATAAAGCAGAAATAGATGTGTTTCTGGAACTCTCTTGCTTTTTCGATGATCCAGCAGATGTTTTATTGAATTGTTATGGAATTATGTGTCTCTGAGCTCTCTCATAGATAGTGGGGGGCAGAGACGGCAGGGAATGGATAAGTGTGTGAAGAGGGAGCCAGATGTGTCCTGGGGAATTGATGAGACCAGAAGGTTCAGGTAGCCAGAAAGTAGGGGGAAGATCTGGGTCCAGACTGAGCCCCAAAGATACACTTCCCATGGGAGATGAGGAAGAGGACTTGGTGCTTCTGTGTGTGACTGCAGAGGTGGGAACTTAGCTGGGGAGCCATGTCATGTGTGGGATGGCAGTGCCATTAGCTAAAAAGGCATACAATGTAGTTGCCCCTAGGGCACCTACCTCAAAGTAGTGTTTATTACCCCTCAAAATAGGATGTCAGCAATTAACAGCATCAAAAACTCAATCTTCCCTTCTAAAAGGTAGTCTGTAGGAGTGAAATAATGGTGGTTTTCAGTATGGAGATTTCTCAAAAAGCTAAAAGTGGAACAACACATGACCTAGCAGTTTCATTACTGGATATATATTAAAACACACACACACACACACATACACGCACATATATATATATATATATATACACACACACTCAATGTATATATACACATAAATGTGTATAACATAATCACTTTGCTGTAAGGTAGAAATTAACACATTGTTAACCAACTGTACTTCACTTGTACCCCACTTCATGACTGGGAAAAAAGATTGGTATATTTCATTGTATGTAAAGTTTATATCCAAAGAAAATTGCTGCAAACAAACACAGCTCACTACTTACTGGCAGGTTTGCTGAAATACTTAAGGAGATATATATGTATGTCTACAATTTACCGCAAAATGCACCAAGGAAAAAGATTAATTGATGATTGAATAGAGGGATGGACAAATGGATAGATAGGTGGCAAAGGAAGTATTGTAAAATGGTTTCAAAACCAGACCGCTATATATATACTGTCTACAAGAGACCCACCTCAAACCAAGGGACACATACAAACTGAAAGTGAAGGGTTGGAAAAAGGTATTTCATGCAAATGGAGACCAGAAGAAAGTAGGAGTAGCAATACTCATATCAGATAAAATAGACTTTGAAATAAAGGCCATGAAAAGAGACAAGGACACTACATAATGATCAAAGGATCAATCCAAGAAGAAGATATAACAATTATAGATACATATGGACCCAACATAGGAGCACCTCAATATGTAAGGCAAATGCTAACAAGTATGAAAGGGGAAATTAACAATAACACAATAATAGTGGGAGACTTTATACCCCACTCACACCTATGGATAGATCAACCAAACAGAAAACTAGCAAGGAAACACACACTTCAAATGATACAATGGATCAGGTAGACCTAATTGATATTCATAGGACATTTCACCCCCAAAACAATGAATTTCACCTTTTTCTCAAGTACACACGGAACTTTCTCCAGGATAGATAACATCCTGGGCCATAAATCTACCTTGAAAGGTGAAAGTGAAAGTGAAGTCACTCAGTCGTGTCCGACTCTTTGCGACCCCATGGACTGTAGCCTACTATGCTCCTCCGTCCGTGGGATTCTCCAGGAAAGAATACTGGAGTGGGTTGCCATTTCCTTCTCCAGGAGATCTACCTTGGTAAATTCAAAAAATCGAAAACATTTCAAGCATCATTTTTGATCACAGTGCGGTAAGATTTGATGTCAACTACAGGCAAAAAACCATTAAAAATGAAAACACATGGATGCTAAACAATACGCTTCGGAATAACCAACAAATCACAGAAGAAATCAAAAAAGAAATTAAAATATGCATAGAAATGAATGAAAATGAAAACACGACAACCCAAAACCTATGGGATTCAGTAAAAGCAGTGCTTAAGAAGGTTCATAGCAATACAAGCTTACCTCAAGAAAAAAGAGAAACATCAAATAAATGACCTAACTTTACACCTAAAGCAACTAGAAAAAGAAGAAATGGAGAACCCTTGGGTTAGTAGAAGGAAAGAATTCATAAAACTTAGGGCAGAAATATAAATGAAAAAGAAACAAAGAACACTACAGCAAAAATCAACAAAACTAAAAGCTGGTTCTTTGAGAAGTTAAGTAAAATAGACAAACCATTAGCCAGACTCATCAAGAAAAAAAAAAGTAGAAGAATCAAATCAACAAAATTAGAAACGAAAATGGAGAAATCACAACAGACAACACAGAAATACAAAGGATCATAGAGACTGCTATGAGCAGCTATATGACAACAAAATGGACAACTTGGAGGAAATGGACAAATTCTTAGAAGAGTATAAATTTCCAAAACTGAACCAGGAAGAAATTGAAAATCTTAACAGACCCATCACAAGCACGGTCATCAAAACTGTAATCAAAAATCTTCAAACAAACAAAAGTCCAGGACCTGATGGCTTCACAGGTGAATTCTACGAAAAATTTAGAGAAGAGCTAACACCTATCCTACTCAAACTCTTTTGGAAAATTGCAGAGGAAGATAAATTCCCAAAATCAATCTATGAGGCCACCATCACCATAATACCAAAACCAGATAAAGATGCCACAAAAAGAGAAAACTACAGGTCAATATCACTGATGAACATAGATGAAACATCCTTAACAAAGTTATAGCAAACAGAATCCAAAAACATATTAAAAAGATCAGACATCATGATCAAGTGGGCTCTATCCCAGGGATGCAAGGATTCTTCAATATTTGCAAATCAATCAATGTGATACACCACATTAACAAACTGAAAGATAAAAACCATATGATTACCTCCATAGATGCAGAGAAAACCTTTGACAAAATTCAACATCCATTTATGATAAAAAACCCTCCAGAAAGTAGGCATAGAAGGAATACACCTCAGCATAATACCTACCATATATGATAAACCCACAGCAAACTTTATCCTCAATGGTGAAGAATTGAAAACATTTCCCTTAAAGTCGGGAATAAGGCAAGGGTGCCCACTCTCACCACTACTATTCAACATAGGTTTGGAAGTTTTAGCCACATCAGAGGAGAAAAAGAAATTAAAGTGAATCCAGATTGGAAAAGAAGAAGTAAAATTCTCACTGTTTGCAGATAACATGAACCTCTACATTGAAAACCCTAAAGACACCACCAGAAAATTACTAGAGCTAATCAATGAATATAGTAAATTTTTAGGATATAAAGTTAAAATACAGAAATCCCTTGCATTCCTATACACTAATAATGAGAAATAGAGAAATCAAGGAAACAATCGCTTTCACCATTGCAATAAAAAGAATAAAATACTTAGGAATAAATCTACCTAAAGAAACAAAAGACCTATATATAGAAAACTTTAAAACACTGATGAAAGAAATCAAAGATAACACAACTAGATGGAGAAATATCCTATGTTCATGGATCGGAAGAATCAATATAGTGAGAATGAGTATACTACCCAAAGCAATCTATAGATTCAATGCAATCCCTATCAAGCTACAAATGGTATTTTTCACGAAACTAGAACAAATAATTTCACAATCTGTATGGAAATAGAAAAACCTTGAATAGCAAAAGCAATCTTGAGAAAAAAAAAAAAATGGAACTGGAGGAATAAACCTGCCTGACTTCAGACAATACTACAAAGCTACAGTCATGAAGACAGTATGGTACTGGCACAGAGACAGAAATATCAGTCAGTGGAACAAAATAGAAAGCCCAGAGATAAATCCATGCACCTATGGACACCTTATCTTTGACAAAGGAGGAAAGAATATACAATGGAGAAAAGACAATCTATTTAACAAGTGGTGCTGGGGAAACTGGTGAACCACTTGTAAAAGAAAGAAACTAGAATACTTTCTAACACCATACACAAAAAGAAACTCAACATTGATTAAAGATCCAAATGGAAAACTAGAAACCATAAAATTCCTAGAGGAAGGCATAGACAAAACACTCTCTGACATAAATCACAGCAGGATCCTCTATGACCCACCTCTCAGAGTAATGGAAATAAAAGCCAAAATAAACAAACAGGACCTAATTAAAATTAAAAGCTTTTTCACAAAGAAGGAAACCATAAGCAAGGTGAAAAGACAGCCTTCAGAATGGGAGAAAATAATAGCAAACGAAGCAACTGACAAAGAATTAATCTCAAAAATATACAAGCAGCTCAACACCAGAAAAATAAACGACCCAATCAAAAAATGGGCCAAAGAACTAAGCAGACATTTCTCCAAAGAAGACATACGATGGCTAACAAACACATGAAAAGATGCTCAACATGACTCATTATCAGAGAAATGCGAAAAAAAGCATGATGAGGTACCATCTCACTTTGATCATAATGGCTGCTATCCAAAAGTCTACAAGCAATAAATGCTGGAGAGGCTGCAGAGAAAAGGGAACCCTCTGACACTGTTGGTGGGAATGCAAACTAGTATAGCCACTATGGAGAACAGTGTGGAAATTCTTTAAAAAACTGGAAACAGAATTGCCATATGAGCCAGCAATCCCACTGCTGGGCATACACACTGAGGAAACCAGAATTGAAAAAGACATGTGTACCCCAATGTTCATCGCAGCACTGTTTACAATAGCTAGGACATGGAAGCAACCTACATGTCCATCAGCAGATGAATGGATAAGAAAGCTGTGGTACATATACACAATGGAATATTACTCATTTGAATCAGTTCTAATGAGGTGGATGAGACTGGAGCCTGTTATACAGAGCGGAATAAGTCAGAAAGAAAAACACCAATAGAGTATATTAACACATTTATACGAAAGTTAGAAAGATGGTAACAGTGATCCTATATGCAGGACAGCAAAAGAGACACAGAGATAAAGAATAGACTTTTGGACTCTGTGGGAGAAGGCCAGGGTGGGATGATTTGAGAGACTAGGATTCAAACATGTATGTTACCATATGTGAAATAGACCACCAGTCCAACTTCGATGCATGAAACAGGGCACTCAAAGCCAGTACACTGGGAAAACCGTGACGGATGGCATGGGGAGGGAGGTGGGATGGGGGTTCAGGATGGGGAACACATGTACACCCATGGCTGTTTCAAGTCAATGTATTCATCAGTCAGTCAGTCAGTTCACTTGCTCAGTCATGTTCGACTCTTTGCGACCCCATGAATCGAAGCATGCCAGGCCTCCCTCTCCATCACCAACTCCTGGAGTTCACTCAGACTTATGTCCATCAAGTCAGTGATGCCATTCAGCCATCTCATCCTCTGTCGTCCCCTTCTCCTCCTGCCCCAATCCCCCCCAGCATCAGAGTCTTTTCCAATGAGTCAGCTCTTCACAAGAGGTGGCCAAAGTGCTGGAGTTTCAGCTTTAGCATCATTCCTTCCAAAGAACACCCAGGACTGATCTCCTTTAGAATGGACTGGTTGGATCTCCTTGCAGTCCAAGGGACTCTCAAGAGTCTTCTCCAACACCACTGTTCAAAACCATCAATTCTTCGGCGCTCAGCTTTCTTCACAGTCCAACTCTCACCATCCATACATGACCACTGTTAAAACCATAGCCTTGACTAGACGGACCTTTGTAGGCAAAGTAATGTCTCTGCTTTTCAATATGCTGTCTAGGTTGGTCGTAACTTTCCTTCCAAGGAGTAAACGTCTTTTAATTTCATGGCTGCAGTCACCATCTGCAGTGATTTTGGAGCCCAAAAAAATAAAGTCTGAAACTGTTTCTCCATCTATTTCCCATGAAGTGATGGGACCGGATGCCATGATCTTTGTTTTCTGAATGTTGAGCTTTAAGCCAACTTTTTCACTCTCCTCTTTCACTTTCATCAAGAGGCTCTTTAGTTCCTCTTCATTTTCTGCCATCAGGGTGGTGTCATCTGCATATCTGAGGTTATTGATATTTCTCCCAGCAATCTTGATTCCAGCTTGTGCTTCTTCCAGCCCAGCGTTTCTCATGATGTACTCTGCATATAAGTTAAATAAGCAGGGTGACAATACACAGCCTTGACGTACTCCTTTTCCTATTTGGAACCAGTCTGTTGTTTCATGTCCAGTTCTAACTGTTGCTTTCTGACCTGCATATAGGTTTCTCAAGAGGCAGGTCAGGTGGTCTGGTATTCCCATCTCTTTCAGAATTTTCTACAGTTTATTGTGATCCACACAGTCAAAGGCTTTGGCATAGTCAATAAAGCAGAAATACCCAGTTTTTGTATTGTATGCATAAACCACCACAATATTGTAAAGCAATTAGCCTCCAATTAAAATAAATTAATTTAAAAGAAAAAGATCCATATATGTGCTGTCTACAAGAAACCCACTTCAGACCTAAAGACACATATAGACTGGAAGTGAGAGGATGGAAAAATACATTCCAATGCAAATGGGAAACAAAAGAACGATGGAGTAGCAATCCTCCTATCAGACAAAATAGAACTTAAACTAAAGAGGATTACAAGAGGTAAGGAAAGACACTACATAATGATCAAAGGATCAATCCAAGATGAAGACATAACGATTGTAAATATCTATGCATCCCACTTAGGAGCACCTCAATACATAAGCCGAACACCAAGAGACATAAAAAGAGAAATTGACAATAACACAATCATAGTAGAAGACTTTAACACCCCACCCACACCAATGAACAGATCATTAAAACAGAAAATTTATGAGGAAGCACAATTCTTAAATGATACATGAGATGAGATGGATCTCATTGATATTCAGGACATGCCATCCAAATGCAGAAGAATACATCTTCTTCTCAAGTGCACATGGAACATTCTCCAGGATAAACCACATCTTGGATCACAAATGAAACCTCAGTAAAATTAAGAAAACTGAAATGATATCAAGCATCTTCTCTGATCACAACACTGTAAGACTAGATATCAATTACAAGGAAAAAACCTGTAAGAAACACAAACACATGGAAATTAAAGAACATGTGTCTAAATAACCAACAGGTTACTGAAGCAATCAAAAAATTTCTAGCAACAAATGACAATGAAAATACAACAAATCAAAACCTATGGGATGCAGCAAAAGCAGTTCTAAGAGGGAAGTTTATAGCAATACAATCCTAACTCAAGAAACAAGAAAAGCATTGAACAGACAATGTCAATTTACACCTAAGACAACTAAAAAAAAAAAAAAGAAGAAGAAGAACCAAAAACAAACAAACAAACAAAAAAAAACCCTCCAAACATTACTAGAAGGAAAGAAATCATAAAGATCCAAGCAAAAAGAAATGAAAAAGAACTGCAAGAAACAATAGTAAAGATGAATAAAACTAAAAGGTGGTTCCTTCAGAAGATAAAATTGACAAACCTTTAGCCAGACTCATCAAGAAAAAAAGAGAAGAATCAAATCAACAAACTTAGAAATGAAAAAGGAGAGGTTACCACAGCCAATGCAGAAATACAAAGGATTATAAGAGGCTATTATGAACAACTCTATGTCAATAAAATGGATAACCTGGAAGAAATGGACAGAAAAGTTCAATCTTCCAAGACTGAACCAGGAAGAAATAGAAATTTTGAACAACCCAATTACAAGCTGTAAATCGAAGCTGTGAACAAAAATTTCACAAAAGACAAAAGCCCAGGAGCCGATGGCTTCACAGGTGAATTCTATCAAACATTTAGAGATGAGCAAATGTGTATCCTCTAAAACGCTTTCAAAATATTGTAGAGGAAGCAACACTTCCAAACTCATTCAATGAGGCTACTGTCATCCTGATACCAAAACCAGACAATGACAAGACCAAAAAAGAAAACTACAGGCCAATATCACTAATGAAAATGGATGCAAATAATCTTCAACAAAATTTTAGCAAACAGAATTCAACAACACATCAAAGAGCTCATACACCATGATCACGTTGGGTTTATTCCAGGGATGCAAGGATTCTTCAGTATATGCAAATCAATCACTGTGACAGACCATATGAACCAACTGAAAGACAAAAATCATATGATAACCTAAATAGATGCAGAAAAAGTCATTAAATTAAAAAATGTAAAATTATTAAATTAAAAATAAAATTTAAAAAGAAATAAGCTAAAAAACGGAAAAAAAAAATTGAAATGACCCAAATGTCCATCAACTGGTGATCAAATAAATAAAACATGCAATGCAATGTTATTCAGCCATCAAATGAAGAGAGTTCTTATACATGTTATAACACACTGTAGCTCTGAAATGACTACATTAATGAAAAGAAACCAGGAACAAAAGGCTGCCTATTGCATTATTCCATTCATGTGAATAAATAAGTCCCATATTAGGTAATTCTCTGAAGACAGAAATTAGAGGACTGGATGCCAGATGAAGAGGGAAACGGAAAATGTCTGCCAACTGGACAATATTTTTCCATTGGAGTGATGAAAATACTCTAGAATGAGGCAGTGGCTGTGGTTATGCAACCTATGGATAAATTACAAATCAATGAATTATACAGTTTAACTGGTAAATTCATGGTACATGAACAACATGTCAATAAATAAAAAGTTTTCCTAAAAATACTACTGAACTTAACTTCTGTGTCCAGGAATATTATCCTTCAAAAATAAAGGAGAAGTAGATATTCTCAAATAAACAAAAAATTAAGGAATTTATTCTCAGCACATATCTAGTCTGTAAGAAATGCCAAAAGAAGTTATTTACACAGGGTAAGATGATATTGAAGAGAAACTATGAGTTAATAAAGAGTGTCATGTTGAAGTCTGACAGAAAACAACAAAATTCTGGAAAGCAATTATCCTTCAATGAGAAAATAAATTTAAAAATAAATGAAGGCAAAGTGAAATTAAGGGGTTTTCTTATTATTAATTGGTAAAAGACAAATGCTTGTTTGGGTTTCTCCATCTTTACTTTTCACTGATTATGAATCTTCATAATTAATGTGGATTTCATGTATACAAGATATATTTTGGCTCAGCAGTAAAGAATCCGCCTGCAATGAAGGAGCTGTAGTGGATGCAAATTCCATCTCTGGGTCAGGAAGATCCCCTGCAGGAGAGCAGACAGAGGAGACTGATGTACTTACAGTCCATGAGGTGGAAAAGAGTTGGACACGAATGAGCAACTCAACAACAACAGACACACCTTCTTACTAGAAACTCTGAAGATACTAGAAATAGATGAGAAAATTCTCAGCCTAAACAAAATGAAACAAAATGCGTAGACATTAGAGCTGAATTATAAAAACCTAGACACTGGAGCTGAAGTATAAAAGATTTTAGGCAATAAAATGTCTCCCAACAGTAGTGTTAACAGTGTGTTCCACACAAGAAAGAGGAATAATTTTTAATACACACTCAATAGAACAACTTTCTAGTTACATTCATAAATTAAAGGAAATAAAAATGTCAAGAAAATATACATAGTATAAAATCTATTTTTCATTTTATATGTAATTAAGACTGTAAAACTGTAAAGAAATTTTTAAGAAAAACATCTGCAAAAGATAGTTTTAGCAGCCCCAATGAACGTAATTTTATTTTGTTTTCTCCATAGTCTCAAAATGACTGACAAGTAAGAATGAATTTCACTTTAAAACATAGTTTTCAAATTCAGCAGGATATTATATGTTCAAATATAAGAAGATTTTGTAATTTTCAAGCTAAAAAAGGTATACCTTTCAGTGAATACTTTGTTTCACTGATTTAGACATAAATAAAAGCACATTGTGTGTCTTTACATTGACAATTTTTGTGGTACAACTGTGTATTTAGAATCAACTGTTTGAATGTGGGATGTGTATTAGGACGTTCCCTCAGGGACTGCAGGCTGTGCAGGAAGTGATCTCAAGGCCTTGCAAACCATTAAGGATGCTCTGTGGAACGGAGCAGTGGTAAGCATGTCAAGGCTGTATATTGTCACCCTGCTTATTTAACTTCTATGCAGAGTACATCATGAGAAATGCTGGGCTGGAGGAAGCACAAGCTGGAATTAAGATTGCTGGGAGAAATATCAATAACCTCAGATATGCAGATGACACCACCCTTATGGCAGAAAGTGAAGAAGAACTAAAGAGCCTCCTGATGAAAGTGAAAGAGGAGAGTGAAAAAGTTGGCTTAAAGCTCAACATTCAGAAAACGAAGATCATGGCATCCGGTCCCATCACTTTATGGCAAATAGACGGGGAAACAGTGGAAACAGTGGCTGACTTTATTTTGGGGGGCTCCAAAATCAATGCAGCTGGTGTTTGCAGCCATGAAATTAAAAGATGCTTACTCCTTGGAAGGAAAGTTATGACCAACCTAGATTGCATATTAAAAACCAGAGACATTACTTTGTCAACAAAGGTCCATCTAGTCAAGGCAATGTTTTTTCCAGTGGTCATGTGTGGATGTGAGAGTTGGACTGTAAAGAAAGCTGAGTGCAGAAGAATTGATGGTTTTGAACTGTGGTGTAGGAGAAGACTCTTGAGAGTCCCTTGGACTGCAAGGAGATCCAACCAGTCCATACTAAAGAAGTTCAGTCCTGGGTGTTCATTGGTAGGACTGATGTTGAAGCTGAAACTCCAATATTTTGGGCAGCTGATGCAAAGAGCTGACTCATTGGAAAAGACCCTAATTCTGGGAAAGGTTGAGGGCAGGAGCATAAGGGGACGACAGAGGATGAGATGATTGGATGGCATCACCGAGTCAAGGGACATGGGTTTGGGTGGACTCCAGGAGTTGGTGATGGCCTGGCGTGTTGCGGTTCATGGGGTCACAGAGTCGGACACGACTGAGCAACTGAACTGAACTGAAGCCTGGCACCCTGTGTTGGCAACAACTGTTTAACAGGGTCTTCTCTTAATTAACTCCCTCACAGAAGACAATTAACTTTTAAAGAGAAGTACTGAAACAGTGGCCAAATGAAATTAGTGTGCATATGTATTTATATACATATTTTAAAAGTTTGTACCTCGTGAATAATAAAAAAATATTAAAAGCTAACATAAATGACAACAAACTTTTCAACTCAAGCCAACTAAATTTGGTTTTGCAGTGAAAAATATTTAATTACTGACATTATTTTAGAATACTGGAGTATGGAGATGGTAATCAAAACAGAACCAGCTTTCACTTGGTTTTATTCTTGTAATAAAACTCTTCATGGACAATGCCCCCCAGTATCGCCTGCACTGGATGTGGGCCACTCCACCTGCCTTGCCTTTGGAAGGCCACTGCTCCATTTTAAATTCCTTAGCTAAAATGGGCCTAAAAAATTTTGGTTTTGTGACCTCCAAAAACACCATTATTTTCTGTCCTTTCTTGCCTCCTATCTCCCCCCTCTTTCTTTCCTTTTCTTTCTTATTATACAATTGTGTAAGTTTGCTTTCCATTTATAGTTATTACAGAGTACTGGCTCTATTTGCAATGTTGTACAATACATCCTTGGGCTCATCTTACACTTAACACGGTGTGCCTCCCACTCCCCCACCTCTGTATTGCCCCTCCCTCTTCCCCTCCCCGCTGGTAACCAGTAGATTGTTCTCTATATCTGTGAGCCTCCATTTTTGTTATATTGTCTACTTTGTGGTGTTTTCAGATTCTATAAGTGATATCATACAGTATTTGTCTATCTCTGAGTTATTTTACTTAATAGTGTACCTTCCATGTTACTGAAAATGTCAATATTCCATTCTTTAACGGGGCAACTTCTTTCTATGCCTTTTAAGCAAATGGCACTGCCACCGCACACGACACGGCTCCCCGGCTAAGTTTCCATCTCTGCACGCACGCAGAGAAACACCAAGTCCTCTTCCTCTTCTCCCATGGGAAGTGTATCTTTGAAGCTGAGTCTGGAACCAGTTCTTCCCCCCACCCCCCAATACTTTCTGGCAAACTGGACCTTCTGGTCCCATCTCCAACTCCACAGGACCCATCTCCCTCCCTCTATACACATTTATCCCTGTCCTGCCCGCTCTGCCCCCCACTCTCAGAGAACTCGGAGACAAACATAATCTCACATCAGGTTGATTTTATTTTCATTCTTAATGTATGCAGTTGGTATAATAGTCAACGTCTGTACTGTTGGCCAGTAGTCAGCCGCAAGACCCCCGAAGATTTCTGAGGTCTCTAGCCATGCCTTCAAGTCACTGGCTGCCCAGCGGTCCCACTGGAATGACAGGGGTCTCCACACTCTCTGGGACTTCCTCTGGTCCGTTCTGATTCAGCTCTTCATTCACCTTGGAACACTGGCTACAGAGCTTTGAGCCTCTGATTTTTCTAAGGTTCCTTGTGGTGGGCGGTTTCTGAGACGTTTTCTTTGTCATCTTTGCCTGAAGGTGATTATTCACCCCCACACTGACCCTGGTCACCTGGAGAAAACAAGAGAGGGGTAGAGAATGGCATTGGTTTGGGGAAGAGGGTGAAGGTGGCCGGGAACGACAGCTTCAGGAGAAGGGGTGTGGGCAGAGAAGGGTTATGTGCCAGGCAAGGACAGGGGAGGGGGTCTTATGGGGTGGGGTCAATGGGCAAGAGGAGTTTGGGTGGGTTCAGCTCACCTTGACATGTTTTTTGGACCTCAATTGAGAGGAGGTCTCCATCCTTTTGTCCCGGGTAACAGGAGGCGGGTGTTTCATAACTACTCTGGAGCCTTGTGGCTTCCCAGTCACCTTAGTCATTTTGAGGCCTCCCAGTGGTCTGCTCCAGAGCCCCTGAGCACCCCTATATATACCCCTCCCCAGGGAGACACACCCTCATGCTTTATGAGGTCAGCAAGTCTCTTCCCCAGCCAATGGCGGCCCTGGGTGAGCCTTGACATCACAAAGCCCCATCCTGACACCTCTAGCGGAGGATGGGAACAATTCAGATGTTTTGGTGGGAGAAATGAGGCATTTACAACTCCCCTACAGAGGCCTCCAAACTCACCTGCCATCCTCATCTCTCTAAGTCAAATCCGATGGGTCACATGGCAGGGAGGTTGTGTCTCCTCCAAACCTTGTCTATTTGTATCTATTTATGACTGTAAAAGTGTAAGGGAATTAAAACAAAAAATCTACAAAAGATACAGCTTAAGCAGCCCCAGTCACCGTAAGTTTATTATTTGTTCCATACTCTCAAAATAACTGACAATCAAGAATGAATTTCACTTCAAACCTATTTTTTGAAATACAGCAAGATATTTTATGTTCAAATATAAGACGATTTAGTTCTTTTCAAGCTAAAAAAAGTTTGTACCTTGCAGTGAATACTTTGTTTCACTGATTTAGATGTAAATAAAAGCACATTATGTGTCTTTACCTTGACAATTTTTGTGGTATAACTGTGTATTTAGAATCAACTGTTTGAATGTGGGGTGTGTATTAGTACATTCCCTCGGGGACTGCAGGCTGTGCAGGAAGGGATCTCAAGGCCTTGCAAACCATTTAGGATGCTCTGTGGAATGGAGCCGTGGTAAACATGGCTGCCTATGTTGGTGAAAATTGTTGAACAGGGTCTTCTCTTAATGAACTCCCTCATAGAAGACAATGAATTTTTAAAGATAAGTACTAAGACTGTGGCCATATGAATTTATATATATATATATATATATATTCATATAACACACATATACACACATATGTGTGTGCTTTTTTATATACATATATATACATACACATGTGTGTCTGTTTGTATGAATGTACCCTGAAACTTTGTACCTTGTGAATAATAAGTAAAATATAAACCCTGACATATATGACAACAAACTTTTCAAACTTAAACCAACAAAATTTGGTTTTGCAGAGGAAAAGTATTTAATTCCTGACATTATTTTAGAATACGAGAGTATGGAGATGGTAATCAAAACAGAACCAGCGTTTACTTGGGTTTATTCTTGTAATAAAAGTCTTAGTGGGCAATGCCCCCCAGTATTGCCTGCACGGGATGTGGGCTAGTCCCTCTGCCCCACCTGTGGGAGCCCACTGCTCCATTCTAAATTTCCTTGCTCCGAAGAACACATACGGATGGCTAACAAACACATGAAATGATGCTGAACATCACTCATTATCAGAGAAATACAAATCAAAACCACAATGAGGTACAATCTCGCGCCAGTCAGGATGGCTGCTATCCAAAAATCTACAAGCAATAAATGCTGGAGAAGGTGTGCAGAATAGGGCACCCTCTTAGACTGTTGGTGGGAATGCAAACCAGTACAGCCACTATGGAGAACAGTGTGGAGATTCCTTAAAAACCTGGAACTAGAACTGCCATATGAGCCAGCAAGCCCACTGCTGGGCATACACACTGAGGAAACCAGAATTGAAAGAGACATGTGGACCCGAATGATCATCAGAGCACTGTTTACAATAGGCGGGACATGGAAGCAACCTAGATGTCCATCAGCAGACAAATGGATAAGAAAGCAGTGGTACATATACACAGTGGAATATTACTCAGCCATGTAAAAGAATATACTTGAATCAGTTCTAATGAGGTGGATGAAACTGGAGCTTATTACACAGAGTGAAATAAGTCAGAAAGAAAAACACCAATACTGTATTGTAACGCATATATATGGAATTTATAAAGATGGCAATGATAACAATGTATGTGAGACAGCAAAAGTGACACAGATGTACAGAACAGTCTTTTGGACTCTATGGGAGAAGGCGAGGGTGGGATGAACTGATAGAATAGCATTGAAACATGTATATTGTCATATGTGAAACAGATGGCCAGTCCAGGTTCGATGCATGAGACAGGGTGCTCGGGGCTGGTGCACTGGGATCACCCAGAGGGATGGGATGGGCAGGGAGGTGGGAGGGGGGTTCAGGATGGGGAACACATGAACACCCGTGTCGGATTCATGTCAAATATGGAAAAAACCACTACAGCATTGTAAAGTAATTAGCCTCCAATAAAAATAAATAACTTAAAAAATAAATTCCTTTGCAAAAAGGGCCTAATCAATGTTGTCTTTGTGACCACCCAAAACACCATTATTTTCCTTCCTTTCTTCCCGTCTTCCTCCCCTCTCTTTCTTTCCTTTTCTTTCTTATTATACAATTGTGAAAGTTTGCTTTCCATTTATAGTCATTACACAGTACTGGTTCTATTCCCCATGTTGTACAATACATCCTTGGGCTCATCTTACACCTAACACAGTGTGCCTCCCACTCACCCACCTCTGTATTGTCCCTCCCTCTTCCCCTCCCCACTGGTAACCAGTAGCTTGTTATCTATATATGTGAGTCTCCATTTCTTTTATATTCTCTACTTTGTGGTATTTTTAGATTCTATAAGTGATATCATACAGTATTTGTCTATCTCTGAGTTATTTTGCTTCATAGTATACCTTCCATGTTGCTGCATATATCAATATTTCATTCTTTTTATGGGACATCTTCTTATGCCATTTTATCAAATGGCACTGCCACTCCACACATGACACGTCTCCACAGCTAAGCTTCCATCTCTGCATGCACGCAGAGAAACATCAAATCATCTTCCTCTTCTCCCATGGGAAGTATATCCTGAAGTTTGAGGCAACTAACTTGCCACTCCCCAGGACACACATGACAGCCATACATCAGGAGCGGTCAGAAACAAATCCTCCCTTGTGGCATGAGAACAAGGGTCCCAGAGGACCAAGGGGGACCCAGAGGGATGAGCGCATTGTCTTGTATGGCAGGGGCTGGGGATGTCAGTGTGGCGACTGGGCAAGTGGGAGTACCCAGATGCAGAGGCCAGCGATGCCAAAGGGGTACACCTTAACGACCTCTCTGTGCCTGAGATGTCTTCCCCTTTACACTGCTTCTGTCAGGATGGATGCGGCATTCCCAGCCTCAGGCCAGTCACCATGAGCCTGAACTTGCTCAACTGGTTGTTGGACCACAACTCTCTGGGATGGAACAGGATTGCTAAGGTGGGGTCCATTTGGGCCTTCCCAGAATGGGCGATTGATATTGGGTTTCTTTGCTGCCCAGGAAGGTCTCAGGGCCTGGTCAGTCCCATGCTGATCCCCCTCGTGTGGCTAGCAGATCAGTAGGTACTGCCATGAGGGGTAAGTGACAAGACACAGAAGTTGTGAGGGGATCAGGAGGTGAGGCCTGAAGGCAGATCCGTGTAGAGGCCAGGACCCTCTCCTTTCCCTGGTGGGGAAGCTCAGGCTCATGCAGCCTGGATGCAGAGCCTGGATTCATGTCATGCGAGTAGCAGGTGACAGGCTGAGACTGGAGGCTTGGGGGCTTCAGGTGTCCTAGTCTCATTCAGAGCAGCTCTGCTTACAGCACGCGAGACCCAGGTGATTCTCATGGAGGCAGGCTGAATTAAGCACCTTTGTCGGCATCATCCTTCCCTGGGTCCTCAGCTCATGGAGATCCCGAGGCTTCTTCAGTGCAAGCTGCACGATTAAGGGTGCCGGGGCCCTGAGACCTGCTGGCGTGCTGGGGCCATCCGGGATGTCTCTGGCAGCAGGTGGCCCACCAGGCAAGGAGGAGGCCTTCTTCAGCAGGCAGGCAGTGGAGGAAGGAGCGGCCCTGGAAGACGGAGATGTGGTGCGGTACGGCAAGTGTTCTAGCTGCTGGTGGAAGACATCATTGAGGAGGTTGAAGTGGTGGTGGAAGAGGAGCAGGGGAAGCTGTCCTCGCAGGAGCCGGAGGAGAAGCTGGAGGAGCAGGGCCAGGAACATCCAAGAACAGGAACCTCGAGCGACCAGCCCCCACTGGAGGCGCGGGAGGTGTTGGCAGTCCTGCAGGTGCAGCTGAGCTCCCCGAGTGAGAAAGACCCCACAGCCTATCTTCGGCTACAGAGGAAGGCCCATCAAAGAGAAAGCGTCCCTTGAGTCAGAGAAGTGCCTTTATCCAGGGCAACGCTGGCTTGTGGGCCAAAGCTGTATCCTTAGTGTCGCTTGCTCAGGAACAGGAGCAAGAGGCGGCGTGGGTGTGAGGGAACCCGCCAGCTGAGGGGGGGGGGGCAAGGAAATTAGGGGGCAAGGGAATTGGGCACCAGGGGAGCTATGATTTCCACAGCCGCAGTGCCAGCAGAGCCTATGAATCTTTCTACCTGTACGTGTCTGAGCAAATGACTATGGGAGGCTCAATTTGGCTCACATCTGAATAGAAGCCACACTCTTTGGCAGGGAATGAATGTCATCAGTGACCAGGGACAGTGTTCCAGATGACTCCAGTACATCCATGCGACAGGGTGCAAGAGAGAGAACCAGGCCTCTCTTGCTAAATGCACAGACACTGACACTTGTGCACGGAGAATGCAGGCTGCATGGACGGCAGATCCTGAAGTTTGAGGCAACTGACATGCCACTCCCCAGGACACACATGACAGCCATACATCAGGAGCAGTCAGACTAATCCTCCCTTGAGGGATGAGAACAAGGGTCCCAGAGGACCACGGGAGATCCAGAGGGATGAGCACATTGTCTTGTATGGCAGGGGCTGGGGATGTCAGTGTAGCTGCTGGGCAAGCGGGAGTACCTAGATGCAGAGGTCAGCGATGCCAAAGTCGTACTCCTTAACGACCTCTCTGTGCCTGAGACGTCTTCTCTGGTACACTGCTTCTGTGGGGATGGATGTGGCGCTACCAACTTCAGGCCGGTCACCATGAGCCTGAACTTGCTCAACGGGTTGTTGGACCACAACTCTCCAGGATGGAACGGGATTGCTAAGGTGGGGTCCATTTGGGCCTCCCCATAATGGACGATTGTTATTGGGTTTCTTGTCTCCCCACAAAGTTATCGGGGCCTAGTTAGTCCCATGCTGACATCGCACGTGTGCCCAGCAGAGTAGCAGGTCCTTCCATGAGAGGTAAGTGACAAGACACAGAATTTGTGAGGGGATCAGGAGGTGAGGCCTGAAGGCAGAAACATGGAGAGGCCAGGAACCTTTCCTTTCCCTGGTGGGGAAGCTCAGGCTCATTCAGCCTGGAGGCATAGCCTGGATGCAGGTCATGTGAGTAGCAGGTGACAGGCTGAGACTGGAGGCTTGGGGACTTCATGTGTCCTAGTCTCATTCAGAGCAGCTCTGCTTACAGCACGCGAGACCCAGGTGATTCTCACGGAGGCAGGCTGAATTAAGCACCTTTGCCGGCATCATCCTTCCCTGGGTCCTCGGCTCACGGAACCCCGGGGCTTCCTCAGTGTGAGCCCGATGATTCAGAATGCCGGGGCCCTGAGACCTGCCAGTGCACTGGGGCCGTCTGTGATGTCGCTGGCAGCAGGTGGCACACAAGGCGAGGAGACCTGAGACTCAGGTGATTCTCACGGAGGCAGGCTGAATTAAGCACCTTTGTCGGCATCATCCTTCCCTGGGTCCTCTGCTCACGGAGACCCCGGGGCTTCTTCGATGTGAGCCCGCCAATTCAGGGTGCCGGGGCCCTGAGACTTGCTGGCGCGCCGGGGCCGTCGGGGATGTTGCTGGCAGCAGGTGGCCCACCAGGCAAGGAGGCTGCCTTCTTCAGCAGGCAGGCAGTGGGGGAAGGAGCGGCCCTGGAGGACGGAGAGGTGGTGCAGTCCGACAAGTGTTCCTGCTGCTGGTGGCAGACATTATTGAGGAGGCTGAAGTGGTGGTGGAAGAGGAGCAAGGGAAGCTGTCCTCGCAGGAGCGGGAGGAGAAGCCAGAGGAGCAGGGCCAGGAATATCCAAGAACGGGAGCCTTGAGCGACCAGCCCCCACTGGAGGCACTGGCGGTCCGGCAGGTGGAGCTGAGCCCCACAAATGAGACAGACCCCAAAGCCTATCTTCGGCTCCAGAGGAAGGACCATCAGAGGAGAAAGCATCCCTTGAGTCAGACAAGTTGCATCATCCAGGGCAACCCTGGCTTGTGGGCCAATGCCGTATCCTTCGTGCCACTTCTCAGAGGTCAGATGCTCAGGAGGATGAGAAGGAAGGACAGGAGCAGGAGGAGGGGTGGGGCTGAGGGAACCCGCCAGCCGAGGGGAGGCCAAGGGAAAAGGGGGGCAAGGGAATTGCGGTTCGGGGGCGCTGTGATCTCCACAGGCACAGTGCCAGCAGAGCCTGGGAACCTCTCTACCTGTACGTGTCTGAGCAAATGACTGTGGGAGGCTCCATCTGGCTCGCATCTGAATAGGAGCCATACACTTTAGCAGGGAATGGGTGTCATCAGTGACTGGAGACAGTCTGACAGATGACTCCAGTACATCCATGCCACCTCTTGTCAAGACAGGGAGTAAGGAAGAGATCCAGGCCTCTCTTGCTAAACGCACAGACACACGCACTTGTGCACAGAGAATGCATGCTGCAGAGACTGCAGATCCTGAACTTTCAGGCAACTGACATGCCGCTTCCCAGGACACACATGCCAGGCATACATCAAGAGCGGTCAGAAACAGATCCTCCCTTGGGGGATGCGGACAAGGGTCCCAGAAGATCACAGGGGACCCAGAGGGATGAGCGCATCACATGGTGTGGCAGGGGCCGGGGTTGTCGGTGTGGCGGCTGGGCAACGGGAGTACCCAGATGCAGAGCACCAGCGATGCCAAAG
This sequence comes from Bubalus bubalis, assembly GCF_019923935.1. Classification (NCBI taxonomy): domain Eukaryota; kingdom Metazoa; phylum Chordata; class Mammalia; order Artiodactyla; family Bovidae; genus Bubalus; species Bubalus bubalis. Next base: position 7,162,296 of record NC_059181.1, on the reverse strand, counting down.
TGGTACTCCTATATGACCTCTCTGTGCCTGAAGTACGGGTGGTCCTGAAAGGAAACAAGTACTCCAGAAAAGGAGTACTCACAGAGGCCTGTTCTGGTGCCCTTGCTCTGCCAGAGACTGACCCTGTTCCTCGAGACTCTTCCTTCCCCGGCATGTGGCATGACTGGCTCCTTGACTTTGAGCAGATTATGAACCACCGCCAGATGCCCGTCATGATCAGCGACTGAGATGAAGACTTGTTTAGCTCCATGATGGCTTTGAAGGGCAGGGAGGGAGCCTGAGGACAGGTGGGTGGGGGAGCTGGGCAGGCACGTGGGGGTCGGAGGATCCTATGACCTGGGTGCATGCGTTCGCCATGAGCCTTTGTAAAGGAAAAACGGAAGATGCAGATGCCTGCCTGGCAGGCAAGCTGCGGACCCTAGAAGCTTGTGCACCTTCACCTTTTCCATCCTCCCAGGCCCTGCGGGTGCCAGAACGAAGCCATCCCCTGTCCCGCTGCAAGCTGGTATTTTCCTTTCGGGACAAGCCGTCCTTCAGGAACAGAGAGATCATTAAGGAGTACTACTTTGGCATCGCTGGTGCCACCTGGCTCCCAGGGCAGTGTGGGTGGGTGGGAGAGGGAGTCAGATGAGCCGCCTACCTGAATCTTTCCTGTCTCCCCCGTCCTCCTTCGGGATATAGGGCATGTATGTCCTTTCTGGTCCACGGCTTCAGTGAGGATGGATGGGAGCTCCCAGGCTCAGACAGGACACTGCAGCGTGAACTTCCTCAACTGGTTGTCGGACCACAACTCTGCAGGATGTAACAGGATTGCTGAGGTGGGGTCCATCTGGGCCTCCCCAGAATAGACGATTGGTGTTGGGGTTCTTGGCTGCCCATGGGAGGGCTCGGGGCTGCTCATCCATATGCCGACCTCCCCCGTGCGGCCAGCAGGTCATTGGCGAGGGCCTGTGAGTCAACCCCCTGCAGTATTACCCCCAGGAGGAAGGTCCTGCCATGAGAGGTAAGTGACAAGACACAGAGGTTGTGAGGGGGTCAGGAGGTGAGGCCTGAAGGCAGATCAGTGTAGAGGCCAGAACCCTCTCCTCTCCCCGGTGGGGATGCTCAGGCTCATACAACCTGGATGCACAACCTGGATGCACAGCCTGGATTCAGGTCATGCGGGTAGCAGGTGACAGGCTGAGACTGCAGGCTTGGGGGCTTCATGTATCCTAGTCTCATTCAGAGCAGCTCTGCTTCCAGCACGTGAGACCCAGGTGATTCTCACGGAGGCAGGCTGAATTAAGCACCTTTGTTGGCATCATTCTTCCCTGGGTCCTCTGCTCATGGAGACCCTGGGGCTTCTTCAGTGCGAACCAAGGATTCAGGGTGCCAGGGCCCTGAGATGTGCCGGTGCACTGGGGCTGTCAGGGATGTCGCCGGCAGCAGGTGGCCCACCAGGCGAGGCAGCTGCCTTCTTCAGTGGGGAGGCAGTGGAGGAAGCAGCAGCCCTGGAGAATAGAGAGGTGGTGCAGTACAGAAAGTGTTCAAGCTGCTGGTGGAAGACATCATTGAGGAGGCTGAAGTGATGGAGGAAGAGGAGCAAGGGAAGCTGTCCTCGCAGGAGTGGGAGGAGAAGCCGGAGGAGCAGGGCCAGGAATATCCAAGAACAGGAGCCTCGAGCGACCAGCCCCCACTGGAGGCACTGGAGGCATTGGCGGCCCTGCAGGTGGAGATAAGCTCCACACATGAGAAAACCACAAAGCCACATCCAAAACTTGGCCACTCAGCACCACCGCACAAGCAGAGGTAGAAAAGGCTTCAGAGTCTTCAGGCTCAGGTGCTGGGAACAGAGTCAGAGCTGCTTTTTAAGTCATGCAGCGCAGGTCACCCAAGCGAGTAAAGTCCAGAGGGAGCTTTCTGTTAAAAACAGATTGTCTGGGGAACAGACGGGCTGGGTGGAGCTGAGCCCAAGCGGGCTCGGAGTCCATACTCAGAAACCCTGTATGCCTCTCTCTTGTCTCTGCCTCCTCATCTGCTTAACCCCCAGTCTGCCGACTGACACCACCTTTCCTGTGCACCTTCACACTCAGACTGTCCATTCAGTGACAGATATTTGTTTAGCACCTGCCTCTGGAACAGCCGTGAGGAGACAGACAATAACTCCAGTCCTTCTGGAGCAGAAATTCTACCAGAGGCCAAACCCTCCTACCTCACCCCAATTCCCAGCCCTAGGCTGCAGGGCCACTCCTCTTTCACCCGTCCCAGTCCTGATGCTCTCTACTATCCTGAGGAGCCTCTGTGGACATATAGGTCTGCACACCGCAATCGCTCTGCTGACCCCTTAACCACCACCCAGAACCCCGCTGGGAACCCCAGGGTGGGCACCTTCCGTTCTTCCCGGGGATTGGCAGGACACATGGCTCCTGGCCCTTGCCAGGGCAGGGTAGTATGGTTAGAAAAACCCAGTTTATTTAAGTTTGTAAATAAGTACACTTACTCATAGATAAAATCTGTTCATATCAGACATGAAGTGATAACTGCTTGTGGGTGGACGGGGAGCTTCTCTGCCTTCTCTGGGATTCCCTAAGGACAGTGCGGCAATGTAGCCTCAGTTCCTGGGTGCTGCCCTGCTCCACAGCCATCCAGGCCCTGCTCACCCTGGTCCAAGTCAGGCCACTGAGCACACAGACCCAGGAGACCAGGCAGGGGCCCCTCTGCACTGCCCCCTTCCCTCCCCAGTTGCACAGACCTGGATGACCGCTGTCCTGGGCTCCTGCCACCAGGCCAGATGAAGGTGCTCATTGGCAAGCTGTCCTTTGACACTGCGGGCTACTGGAAGAAGAGGGGCCAGGAGAGCTTCTACCCATACATGGGCATGAGGGCCAGACGGGTGGAGCACTGAGATGCACTTTGACCCACAGGCTGGTCCTGCCCCCCCCCAATCCGAATGGGCACCTGCTCTGAGCCCCCAGCTTTGACCACTCCACGCCCATGCCAGCCAACCCCAAGGTCAGGCTGACTCACCCCCTGCAGACAGAGGCTCACCCGAGCCCCTCCAGTTCCCTGTCCACTTCGCATAACCTGTTCAGGGTGTCCTAACCCTTGGGAACCTCCAGGCCCAGGGGCCCCTCAAACCGAGTGCTTCCTCTGGGGGGGCCCCAGACCCACCCAAAGTGCCCCAGCTGGCCTTTGGGCTCCTGTCCCCTGACTCCAGCCCTGGGATGCTGGGCCCAGGGCAGCACTGGGCCAGGCTGTGAGCACTCCCAGTGCCCCGTCTGCCTGCAGGTCATTTTCACCATCACAGACGAGACCCACAAATTCCATGGGCTACCGCTGCTGAGCCCGTGGTCTTACACCACATACCGAGGGAGCTAGTGGCTGACTGGCAGCCAGCCTGTGACCCTGGACATGGTGCTATGGCAGACCGAGCCACCCCAAGCATCAGGGCGGGTGTGTTCCTCATGGGCACCAGGGTCACACTTTCCCTGGGACATTCTGGCCACATGTCACAGGGGCAGATGTCACTCAGGCTTCAATAAGTTGCTGCTGGCGCCTGCAAGGTGGCTACGGTCACAAGGCAAGATCGACAGGAGCTGCCCCAGGGGGATGGGGGGAAGGCGTGAGCACAGGGGTGTGCTAGGGGAACCACTAGGGGAACCAGCCAGGGGCACTTCTCCACACAGCCACACAAGGACACACAGCTCACATGAAAAAAATAGTCTTCCACTATTTCCCATTGAATTTGCCATGAATTGATGGGACCAGATGCCATGATCCTAGTTTTCTGAACGTTAAGCTTTTAGCCAACTTTTTCACTCTCCTCTTTCATTTTCATCAACAGCCTCTTTAGTTCTGTTTCACTTTCTGCCATAAGGGTGGTGTCATATGTATATCTGAGGTTATTGATATTTCTCCCCACAATCTTGATTCCAGTTTGTGCTTCATCCAGGCCAGTGATCCTCATGATGTACTCTGCATATAAGGTAAATAAGCTGGGTGCTGATATACAGCCTTGATGGACTCCTTTTCTATTTGGAACCAGTCTGTTGTTCCATGATGAGTTCTATCTGTTGCTTCCTGATCTGCATATAGATATCTCAAGAGGCAGGTCAGGGGGTCTGGTATTCCCATCTCTTTCAGAATTTTCCACAGTTTATTGTGATCCACACGGTCTAAGCCTTTGACCTAGTCAATAAAGCAGAAATAGAGGTTTTTGTGAAATTCTTGCTTTTTTGATGATCCAGGGGATGCTGGCAACTTGATTGCTGGTTCCTCTGCCTTTTGTAAAATCAGCTTGAACATCTGGAAGTTCACAGTTCATGTATTGTTGAAGCTTGGCCTGGAGAATTTTGAGCATTACTTTGCTACCGTGTGCAATGAGTGTAATTGTGTAATACTTTGAGCGTTCGTTGACAGTGCCTTTCTTTGAGATTGAAATGAAAACTGACCTTTTCCCATCCTGTGGCCACTGCTGAGCTTTCCAAATTTGCTCGCATGTTGAGTGCAGTACTTTCACAGCATCATCGTTTAGGATTTGAAATAACTCAACTGGAATTCCATCACCCCCACTAGCTTTGTTCATAGTTGTGCTTCCTAAGGCCCACTTGGCTTCACATTCCAGGATATCTGGCTCTAGGTGAGTGATCACACCATCATGACTATCTGGGTCGTGAAGATCTTTTTTGTACAGTTTTTCTCTGTATCCTTGCCACCTATTCTTAATATCTTCTGCTTCTGTTAGGTCCATACCATTTCTGTCCTTTATTGAGCCCATCGTTGCATGAAACGTTCCCTTCATATCTCTGATTTTCTTGAAGAGATCTCTACACTTTCCCATTCTATTGTTTTCCTTTTTCTTTGCACTGATCACTGAGGAAGGCTTTATCTCTTCTTGCTATTCTTTGGAACTCTGCATTCAAATGGGTATATCATTCCTTTTCTCCTTTGCTTTTCACTTCTCTTCTTTTCACAGCTATCTGTAAGGCCTCCTCAGACAACCATTTTGCCTTTCTACATTTCTTCTTCCTAGGGATGGTCTTGGTCATTGCCTCCTGTACAATGTCACAAACCTCCATCCAAAGTTCAGCAGGCACTCTGTCAGATCTAGTCCCTTAAATCTATTTCTCACTTCCACTGTATAATCATAAGGGATTTAATTTAGGTCATACCTGAATGACCTAGTGGTTTTCCCTACTTTCTTCAATTTACGTCTGAATTTGGCAATAATGAGGTCATGATCTGAGCCACAGTCAGCTCCTGGTCTTGTTTTGCTGACTGTATAGAGCTTCTCCATCTTTGGCTGCAAGAATATAATTGATTTGATTTTGGTGTTGATCATCTGGTGATGTCCATGTGTAGAGTCTTCTCTTGTGTTGTTGGAAGAGGGTGTTTGTTTTGACCAGTGTGTTCTCTTGGCAAAACTCTATTTGCCTATGCCCTGCTTCATTCTGTACTCTGAGGCCAAAGTTGCCTGTTACTCCAGATGTTTCTTGACTTCCTAATTTCACATTCCAGTCCCCTATAATGAAAAGGACATCTTTTTTGTGTGTCAGCTCTAAAAGGTCTTGTAGGTCTTCACAGAACAATTCAACATCAGCTTCTTCAGTATTACTGGTTGGGGCACAGACTTTCATTACCATGATACTGAATGGTTTGCCTTGGAAACAAACAGACATCATTCTGTCCTTTTTGAGATTGCATCCAAGCACTGCATTTTGAACTCTTTTTTTAACTATGATGGCTATTCCATTTCTTCCAAGGGAATCTTGCCCACAGTAGTAGATATAATGGTCATCTACTATAATGAGTTAAATCCAGCCATTCCAGTCCATTTTAGTTGCTGATTGCTAAAATGTCAACGTTCACTCTTGCCATCTCCTGTTTCACCACTTCCAATTTGCCTTGATTCACGCACCTAACATTCTAGGTTCCTATGCAGTATTGCTCTTTACAGTATTCGACCATGCTTTCATCACCAGTCACATCCACAACTGGGTGTTGTTTTTGCTTTGGCTCTGTCTCTTCATTCTTTCTGGAGTTATTTCTCCACTGATCTCCAGGAGCATATTGGGCACCTACCGACCTGAGGAGCTCACCTTTCAGTGTCCTATCTTTTTGCCTTTCATACTGTTCATGGGGTTCTCAAGACAAGAATACTGAAGTGGCTTGCCATTCCCTTCTCCTGTGGCCCACGTTTTGTCAGAACTCTCCACCATGACCCATCCCTCTTGGGCAGCCCTACACGGCATGGCTGATAGTTTCATTGAGTTAGGCAGGCTGTGGTCCATGTGATTAGACCACTCCTTACCTTGAACATGGGTTATCTATCGCCTCACAAGTGCCACTCCTGACCTTCGGCGTGGGGTATCTCCTCTCAGCTGCTCGCTGCTCCAGTGCTACAGAGCCACCGCCTGCTGCTGATGCTGTGTGGTGGAAATAAAACTGAAAGTTCTGGGATAAACGTGCTGATTATAGAACACATTTAATCTAGCTTTCTTCAAAACACCAGCGACAACAATACTTCACATTTGTTTCACACTTTAGTTCATATCAGGTTTTTGTTTGTAATCTTTTCACTGCTGCTTTCTAATAACCAATTTCACTGGCTTTTCAATAAATCCTCTGGGCTCCTTTAGCAGCTCTGGTCTGACCTCTGGCTCTGGGACTGACATAGGGCCCTCAGCTCCTTGGAGCCAGATTAACCCCAGCCCCTCAGTCCCACTTTCCAGAGTTGTAACAAGTCGTTAAGAGCACTCCATCCCTCCCACACACCTGCAAGCAGACAGCTGTGTTTAGAGCTCAGCAAGTACGACAGTCTAGACCCCAGGGCTCCTGGCAAATGTGGGGCAGGACAGACAGAGGGCAAGCAGATGGGTGTTGGGCAGTGTCCACGGCCAGGCCTGGGAGCCATGGTTCCTTCCCAGACCTCGCGTAAACCCAAAGTTTTCTGACCCTCATCCCCTCCTGGCCAGCCTTTCCATCCCTGTGTCCTCAGAGGTCTCTGCCCATGTACTCTTTCACAAAACCTGGCTTTTCTTTTTTTTTGGCCTGGGAAATCCCATGGACAGAGGAGCCTGGTGGACCACAGTCCATAGGTTCACAAAGAGTCTAAAATGACTTAGCCAGTAAACAACAACAACAAATAGATGAGAAAGCTAAGGAACGTTTAAAAAAAAAAAAAAGAACAGAAAGCAATGAAATCCTGTCACTGTGTTTAGAAGGTAATTGAGGACCTGCCATCACCCTAAGAAACTTTCAGATGAACACACAGTTGGAAACTGTACTGTGTTCCTATATCCTACCATACACATTCCTGCTACAATCTGACAGCAAAGACTTGTCAAATAACAATAATTATCATGATAATCAGTCTCTGCTATTCATCACTATACTCTGCATTTTCAACACATATTTGTTTAATATTTAATCAGTGCCAGCAGGCATTTTCTAAGGGCTTCCCTGGGGGCTCAGAGAGCAAGGAATCTGCCTGCAATGCAAGGGACCTAGCTTTGACCCTTTGGTGGGGAAAATCCCCTGGGGAAGGAAGTGGCTGACAGCTAACGACCTTAAGACTTTTGATCACTAGAGAACTCCTGGCCCCACAGAACATTAATAGGTGAGTGCCCTCCCAAAAGCCTCCATCTCAACACTAGGACTATGCCACACGCCAAAGCCAGCAAGCTGTAGTGTCAAACACCCCTCGCCTATCCTTCAGCCAGATAGGGGCGCAGCCTTGCACATCGGCAGACAGGCTGCTCAAAGCCATACTGAACCCATACATTCCAAACCACACTAGTGGACACAGCCACTGCCTTTCAGAAAGACACGATCTAGCTCCACCTACCAGAACACACACACACAAATCCCCCCAACCAGGAAACTATCACAAGGCATTGCTTCAATCCCACTCAGGAGAGGTAGACTCCATAGTTAAGAGGAACTACAGCCTTTCAACCAAGAAACAGATCACAAACACAGTAAATTAAACAAAACGAAATGACAGAGAAACAGCCAGCAGATGAAGGAACATGGCTAAAACCCAAAGGACTGAACAACAAAAATAAACAAAGCAGACTTAGGTAACTTAAAAGCTCCAGGAATATGCCTCCTCCCTGCCTGATCATAAACAAGCTCTCCCACCCACCAGTCAACCACGGCTTAACTCTTGTTGCTTAGGAACACATAGATTGGCCCCGCCCCAAATACATCCATGCCAGGTCAGCAAACAGACCACCCCAGCTCCATCTATGCCGGGTCAGCACACAGACCACCCCAGCTCCATCCATGCCAGGTCAGTGCAGAGACCACCCCAGATCCATCAATGCCAGGTCAGCACACAGACCACCACACCTCCATCCATGCCAGTCAGTCCACAGATCACAGCAGCTCAATCCATGCCAGGTCAGCACACAGACCACCCCACCTCCATTCATGCCAGGTCAGCACACAGACACCCCAGCTCCATCCATGCCAGGTCAGTGCAGAGAACACTCCAGCTCCATCCATGCCAGGTCAGCACACAGACACCCCAGCTCCATCCATGCCAGGTCAGTGCAGAGAACACCCCAGCTCCATCCATGCCAGGTCAGTGCAGAGAACACCCCAGCTCCATCCATTCCAGGTCAGCACACAGACCACCCTAGCTCCATCAATGCCAGGTCAGTGCAGAGACACCCCAGATCCATCCCTGCCAGCTCAGCACACAGACTACCCCATATCCATCAATGCCAGGTCAGTGCAAAGACACCCCAGATCCATCCCTGCCAGGTCAGCACTCAGACCACCCAGCTCCATCCATGCCAGGTCAGTGCACAGACCACCCCACCTCCATCCATGCCAGGTCAGCACACAGACCACCCCAGCTCCATCCATTCCAGGTCAGTACACAGATCACCCCACCTCCAGATTTCCTAACCTGGGGATTTGGCAAAGGGACTGAGAATACCGAGGAGTTAGACTTTGGAGGACATTGGGATTTGATTATAGAACTTCCACAGGACTAGGGAAACAGACTCGTGGAGGGCACAAACAAAACCTTGTGTGCACCAGGACCCAGGAGAAAGGAGCAGTGACCACACAAGAGACTGACCCAGACTTGTGCGTGAGTGCCCAGGGGCCTCCAGATGAGGCACGGGTCAGTCGTGGCCTCCTGCAGTGTCGGGGGCACTGGCACCTTTTGAAGGAGGTCGCCATTGTCTTCATTACCTCCACCATAGTTTGGTCTCAGGTAAAACAACAGGGAGGGCCACAGTCCCATGCATTAACAGAAAGCTGTGTTGATAGGCATTTAATATTCATAAGGTCCAAGCATTTCTAAGTAAACAACAACTGATCTCCTGGAGTCTCCTAGGGGTGATCATCAAAAAAGAATTCATAACTGGGTAGACTGTCACAAAGCCAATTTTAACAGGTACCTTTAACTCACACTTTAAAAATATCTCATGAAAAGATGTCAAAATTGCTAAATATTAGGAAAGGGTGTTCGGTATCACCTCACACCAATCAGAATGGTGATTGTCAAGCACTCTACAAAGGTTAAATCTGCCAGATGCCATGAAGAAAAGGGAACCATCCACCTCCACTGCTAAAATGAAAATAGGAGAAAGCCACTATGGAGGAGAGCGTGGACGTGCATCAATAATGAAAACGAGAATGAAATTAGAATATCCCTCAAACCATACACAAATATAAACTTCAAAGAAGATAAAGATCTAAATGTTGGACGGATACTAGGCAATTTTGAGGACAATATAGGGGGGATATGCTGCAACATCAATTCCACCAAGTGTGCCCAGAATAATGAAAAACGAACCAAAACTAAGAAAACAGGACTGATTAACCTTAAAAGTGTTTGCACAGCAAAGGAACCCTAAATGAAAAAGAAAGACAGTCTTCAGAATGGGAAAAAATATTTGCAAACAAAGACGTCCATAAGGAATAAAGAAGATGGGATACATAGAAGATGAACCGTCACTCAGCCATAACAAGCAGGAAAGAATGCCATGGGAGGCCTCAGGGAATAAAGCAGAGATGATCATAGCAAGTGAGGTGAGGGAGACAGGGAGCGATATTAGTGTAAGATATCACTTGTAGCTGGGATCTAAAAGTGGATACAGATGAACTTCTTTACCAAAGAGAAACAGTCTCACAGACTTAGAAAATAGTCAATGGACCCCAGAAAGAAAACAAAAACAAAACTGTGGGACAGGGAGTAATGAACTGATTCAGTCTAACACAGGGAGGCTGATATTATTAAAAAAACAACAACAACAATCCCCCAGGAACCACTGTGTAAACAGGAATCCTATTCAACACTGTAACATCCTATATTGGAAAAGAACCTGGAAGAGAAGATATACACATCTATGTACAAGTGAATCAAATTGCTGTCGATCCAAATAAAAACAAAAAACACCCACAACCTTGTCTTTCAACTACATCCGCCAATTCAAATTAGGGAAGAAAAGTATAAAAAAGGAATCAGAAAGGCTGACTCTACTGCCCTCAGGACATGGTGACCTGGATGGTGTCACATCCCTGAAGCCTGAGCTGGTTTTGGTCCCATGACTGGAGGGCCTCAGTGCAGATGGAGCTGGGAGCATGTGCCAGGAAATGTGACCCCACAATGGACCTGGGGTGCCTCCTTCCCTCTGCATGAGCACCCAATCTCCAGATGCAGGTGGAACTTCCTGCAGAGAAACCAAGCCTACATCACCCAAGAATTGGTGGAGCCTCCAGGCTGGAACAGGTTTGCAAGGTCCCCTGGCCACTCTATGTCCCCTAGGCTGGGGTTCCTACCTCCAGCCTCCGTCCTTAGGGTCACTCCACCTACAGACGACAGCACCCTCTGCAGAGTGGTGTCCACAAACTGGGATGTGTCCTGAGCACCCTGGGTAAGGGCGAAGGAGAAATGAGGCTCAAGCCTTGGCACATTCCACTCTAGCTGACAATCAATGAACAGAGTTTTCCATGAGACTCAATGACTGAGGACCAGAGTGGGGCAGGAAGCAAATGCTGTTTCCTTAGAACCGTCTTCCAGAAAAACAACGTTAAACCTAGTGCTGTTGGGCTCTTCATATTCACAAGGCCTCTGGGACTGTAAACGACCCCTCCCTTCCAGTCATGTCCCAGGGTAGATCATCAGACAGGAATTCAAAACAGGGCCACCTTTCAAGAAAACAATGTCAAGAGATAAACTGTAGTCACTCTGTACAGTATCGAAAAGCACTGGAAAGTTCGTCCAGCTCACTATGTACTCAGTTCAGTTGCTCAGTTGTGTCCTACTCTTTGCAATCCCATGGACTGCAGCATGCCACTATGTATTAAATCCATGCAAATCACAACTCCCATGAAAAATCCCCTCCCACAGGTCAGAGTAGCCACTGTCTAAAAATCTACAGAGAATACGGGCTGAGAGGATGGAGGCAAAAGGAAATTCTCCTACACTCTCAGTGGGGGTGTAAATGGGTGCAGGAACTATCAAAACCTCAAGGAGGTTCTTTTTCAACTAAACACCCAGAAACCACGTCCGGGCTCAGACCCAGAGAAAATCAGAATTCACAGTGACCCATGCACCTTGTTTTCAGGGCAGCTCGATTGGCAATGGCCAAGAACTAGAATTGTTGCTGGCCAAAATCTTGGCTTTCTCCGCCCAGTGAAGCCAAATAAAAAATACAGAGACAGAGTTTGAAGGAGATACGAAAGTGGCTTTTATTCTCAAGCCAGCAGAGAGGGGAACACAGTAGGGTCATGCCTCAAGGACTGTGTCCCCCACCCCCCTCCCATGAAGAGTCTAGGGGCTTATATAAGGGAATGGCTCACAGTCAGGTGTCAGTGATGAGGAACAAAGTGGGTAGGATCTAGATCTCTTCCTCGTGCAATTTTTCAAAGACAGTCTTAGACTGAAGTCAATAACCCAGTAACTGACTCTGGCAGTTGGGGTGGCTCTGCAGCCTTGTTTCTGATATGTAAGTACAAGGGGAAGGGTGTTGTAAGGGTAACCACCAGATAGCTGATGTATTTAGCATAGAGTCCAAGGAAAAAATGTTACTCGTAGCTCCTGCAGAGTTAGGGGGCTGAAAAGCAAACAGTCACAGACATTCAGAGTTATGAGCAGTTAACGTAAAAAACTAGGAATGTTCAGGCTGCTCACTGTTTTCTTGATCTCCTTTGTTCTAAAAAATGGGAAAGAATAAAATACTCATTTCTCTCTTTTTTTTCCTTTGCATGTATTCTCAGTCGCTTCAGTCATGTCCAACACTTTGTGACCCCATGGACTGTAGGCCGCCAGGCTCCTCTGTCCATGGGATTCTCCAGGCAGGAATACTGGAGTGGGTTGTCATGCCCTTCTCCAGGGGATCTTCTCCACTCAGGGACTGAACCCACATCTCCTGCACTGGCAGGTGGATTCTCTACTGGCTGGGCCACCAGGGAAGCCCGCCCTGCAACAAATTCAACAAAGTTATTCATCGACAGGAAAATGAAGTCAGAGTGGTGCACCTCTGCACTGGAATGTTACCCAGCCCTGAATCACAATGGAATAATGCCAGTGACAACAGCGTGGATGGATAGAGTGAATACCATACTAAGTAAAGGAAGGCCGATAGAGAAAGACAAATATCAGAAGGTATCACTGACAGGTATCTTCTTGAAATTAATGCAAATGTAGGCTATTACACAGTAGAAAGAGACTCACAAACTTAGAAAACCAACTTATGATTATTAAAATAAGTTAGGGGTGTGAGATAAATGAAGAGTTTGCAAGGAACAAACAGGCGTTAATATACATCAAACAGATAACCAGGAAAAACAGTGTTGAATAGCAAAGGGCAGCCTACTGGAGACACTGTACTCCTCTCTCTGAGGAAAGTGAACTCAAGAAAGAATTGAAAAATGTCTGTGTATCACTGAATCCAGCTCCTGTACACCTGAAACAAACACGGCATCGGAAATCAACCCTACTTCAAAATAAAACAACAATGAATGCACAAAAAAAGAAATTTACAGCAGGATCCTCTATGACCCACCCCCCAGAGTCATAGAAATAAAAGCAAAAATAAAAAATGGGACCTAATTAAACTTAAAAGCTTTTGCACAACGAAGGAAAGTATAAGCAAGGTGAAAAGACAGCCTTCAGAATGGGAGAAAAAAACAGCAAACGAAGCAACTGACAAAGAATTAATCTCAAAAATATAGAAGCAGCTCCTACAGCTCAATTCCAGAAAAATAAACGACCCAATCAAAAAAATGGGCCAAAGATCTAAACAGACATTTCTCCAAAGAAGACATACATATGGCAAACAAGCACATGAAAAGATGCTCAACATCACTCATTATCAGAGAAATGCAAATCAAAACCACAATGAGCTACCATCTCACTCCACTCAGGATAGCTGCTATCAAAAAGTTTACAAGCAATAAATGCTGGAGAGGGTGCGGAGAAAATGGAACTCTCTTACATTGTTGGTGAGAATGCAAACTAGTAAGGCCACTATGGAGAACAGGGTGGAGATTCCTTAAAAAACTGGAAATAGAATTGCCATACAACCCAGCAATCCCACTGGGCATACACACCGAGGAAACCAGAATTGAAAGAGACATGAGAACCCCAATGTTCACTGCAGCACTGCTTATAATCGCCAGGACATGGAAGCAACCGAGATGTCCATCAGCAGATGAATGGATAAGAAAGCTCTGGTAGATATACACAATGGAATATTACTCCGCTATTAAAAAGAATGCATTTGACTCAGTTCTAATGAGGTGGATGAAACTGGAGCCCATTGTATAGAGTGAAGTAAGTCAGAGAGAAAAACACCAATACAGCATACTAACACATATATATGGAATTTAGAAAGAAGGCAACAATGACCCTGTATGTGAGACAGCAAAAGAGACACAGATGTAAAGAACAGACTTTTGGACTCTGTGGGAGGAGGCGAGAGTGGGATGATTAGAGAGAATAGCATTGAAACATGTACATTACCATATATGAAATAGATTGCAGTCCAGGTTTGATGCATGAGACAGGGTGCTCAGGGCTGGTGTACTAGGATGACCCTTAGGGATGGGATGGGGAGGGAGGTGGGTGGGAGGTTCAGGATGGGGAACACATGAACACCCATGGTTGATTCATGTCAATGTATGGCAAAAAACACTACAATATTGTAAAGTAATCAGCCTCCCATTAAAATAAATTAATTAATTTAATAAAAAGAAATTTAGAAGTGGAGTGTGACACAAAAGCAATGCTGACTCCTTGTGGCCATTTTTTTGTTAACAGCAACTCTAAAAGCTGTGTTCAGTTCAGTCCAGTTGCTCAGTCGTGTCTGACTCTTCATGACCCCATGGACTGCAGCAGTCCAGGCCTCCCTATCGATCACTGACTCCTGGAGTTTACCCAAACTCATGTCCATGGAGTCGGTGATGCAATCCAACCATCTCATCCTCTGTCACCCACCCCTTGTCCTCCTGACCTCAATCTTTCCCAGCATCATATATGTATGCGTGTGTGTGTTTGTGCATAGAAGGGGCTGGAGGGCCGGGACCACCTAGGGGAAGGGAGGTGGCCACTCGGCATCTCCACGTGGAAGTTGAGTCCTTCTGGGTCAGAGCACGGACCCTGAGGGAGCCCCTGGACTGCGGCTCACCGGGCACAGTGACAAGCCCCTCACGAGTCCTGAGCTGGTGCTGACCCTGTACTGGCCAGTGCCACTGGGGGAGGACACCTGATGACCCAGGCCTTGTGTCCTGCCCTTATATTTACGGGGTAGGACCATGGGCTTGTCGGAGTGGATGGACATTTTGGGAGCCCGGAAAGTGCTTGGGGGACCCAGTGAGTGTTTCAGGGGGTTGGTGAGTGTTGGGGGACCCAGTAAGTGTTTCAGGGGCTAATGAGTATCTGGGGGACTCAGTGAGCATTTCAGGGGGCCAGTGAGTTTAGGGGACCCGGTGAGCATTTCAGGGGGCTGGTGAGTTTGGGGGCCTGAGCAAAGGTCTAGGAGCCTGGTGTTCGTGAAGTGGCCCTGCATGGCTCCATCCATTCGTTCACCTGAGAATGATTCCCTGAGCTCCTCTGTGCCAATCCCCACCCACAGATGTGTGTGAGGTGACACGGAACCTCCTCCAGTGTCTCACTGTGGGCCCACGGGGGCAGAACCTGACCTCACTGGCATGCACCCCACCTGCTCACCTGAGTGCATTGAGAACACAGAGGGCGCGGCAGACCCACAGGAGGAAGTGCCCCGCAGAGCGGAAGCCACCAGGGTGTTCAGGTGCACCCGGCTTGCTCCCTGGGGTGCTTTCCGAGGCCCCAGGGCTGGGTGGCACTCCTGCCGAGCACTCCTGAATCTGCACTTGGAAACCAGGCAGCTGGGTTCACAGACAAGGAAAAGAGGGTGGGTGACCCACACCTATGTACCTGGGGGAAGGGAGAGTGTCTTGCAAGTACAGGACTGGTGTCCACAGGTGATGGGACGTTATTCCTCCCATCACAGTGAACCCACCACCATCTCAGGCCAGCGCAAATGGGAGGATGAAGGGCTTGTGGCACACTGACCTGGATTCTGATGGAACAGAGGTCCAGGGATGTGGAGACAAGAGGGCTCAGGAGTGGGCAGGTGACCCGTGTTATGGGGAGAGTTGTGGACAGGACACCCAGTGGGCAGGTGACCTGTATTATGGGGAGGTCTCCTCTGTGAGGGGAAGACAGACACACACCCACAGGTGTCCCCAGGATGGTGACACAGACGCACCAAAGGAGCCCTACGTGACGGGGCACACACACCCACAGGTTCTCCCCATGGTGCCGTGTTCAGGGTTCTGACATACTGTTTTGCTGCGTGTTCTACTTGCATCTCATTGAATAGTTGGATTAGAAAGAGACTTTTATTCTGAAGGGTTATTGTGAAGAGGAAAGGGGACTATTACAGGAGGATAAGAGTCCTTCAGGGAGGACTACTACTCTAGAGAGGGCATGCTTACATAAAGGTAGGGGCAATATTACTGTAGAGAGGTGACTAATATGATAGAGGGGAGATACAACAATAAATGGGGCTATGACCATGTAGGGGGGATGTTACTGTGGAGAAAGTGAAAGTCATTCATTCGTATCTGACTCTATACAGGCCATGGAATTCTCCAGGCCAGAATACTGGAGTGGGTAGCCTTTCCCTTCTCCAGGGGATCTTCCTAACCCAGGGAGCGAACCCAGGTCTCCTGCAATGCAGGTGGATTCTTTACCAGCTGAGCCACCAGGGAAGCCCTACTATGGAGAGGGGACTCATAATAAAGGAGGACCCTTACTGTAGTGGGAGACTATTACTGTGGAGGGGGAAAATTTATAATAGAGGGACTCTGATACCATGGGGGCTCTTACACAGGGGAGGGGCTATGACAATACAGAGAACTATCATAATAAAGGGAACTATTACAATAGAGGGGGACCATTCTGTAGAGGGGGACTATTACAGAAGTTCAGTTCAGTTCAGTTCAGTCGCTCAGTCGTGTCTGACTCTTTGCCACCCCATGAACCGCAGCACGCCAGGCCTCCCTGTCCATTACCAACTCCCAGAGCCCACTCAAACCCATGTTCATTGAGTTGGTGATGCCATCCAACCATCTCATCCTCTGTCGTCCCCTTCTCCTCCTGACCTCAATCTTTCCCTACATCAGGATCTTTTCAAATGAGTCAGCTCTTCGCATCAGGTGGCCAAAGTACTGGAGTTTCAGCTTTAGCATCAGTCCTTCCAATGAACACCCAGGACTGATCTCCTTTAGAATGGACTGGTTGGATCTCCTTGCACTCCAAGGGACTCTCAAGAGTCTTCTCCAACACCACAGTTCAAAAGCATCAATTCTTCAGCGCTCAGCTTTCTTTATAGTCCAACCCTTACATCCATACATGACCACTGGAAAAACCATAGCCTTGACTAGACAGACCTTTGTTGACAAAGTAATGTCTCTGCTTTGCTGTATTACAGAAGAGGTAAAACTGTTTATGAAGGGAAGACTCTTACCATAGAGGGAGGCTATTACAATAGAGGAGGACTCTCACTGTTGAGAGAGGACTATTATAGCATATATGAGACTATTACAGTAAAGAGTGGTCTATCATTGTAGGGGAGCTATTACTGAACAGAGGGGACTACGACAAAGAGAGAGGGACTATTATAACAGAAAGAGGACTATTACCTTAGGGGGGACTATTATAATAAATGGGCGTCTATTGCTGCAGACAGGGACTATTACAATAGAAAGGGACTACTGAAATTGAGGAAGACTATTACTATAGAGTGGGGACTACTAAGATAGAAAAGGGACTATTAATATACACTAGGGACAGCAGAAGGGGACTATTAGTGGAGAGGGGAAACTATGACAATAGAGGCAGGACTGTTACAGTAGAAGGGGGACTTGACTATGGAAGGGGAATACTGACAACAGAGGGAGATTACTAGATGGAGGGAGATTACTAGAATAGATTACTCTATTACCACAGAGACAGACTTATTACAATAGGGAGTGGACTATGACAGTAGAGGGGGACGTTTATGTAGAGGCAGATTATAGCAACGGAGGACTTTTACTCTAGAAGGGGGATATTAGAGGCAGACTATTATAATTTAAGGGAACTACCACAATCAAGGAGGACTATTATTCCAGAGAGGGGACTATGACAGTACTAGAAGGGGAACTTTGACAATAGAGGGGGGACTATCACTATATAGTAGGACTATGACATTAGAGGGGGGGCTATTTCAGTAGAGGAGATACTTTAACTGCAGAGAGGGGACTATTACAACAGAAAGTGAAGTATGACAATAGAGACAGGACTATTAGTGTATGGGGTGGAGGACTATGACAGTAAAGGAGAACTATGACTCTATTACTCTTGCCTTCCCTGGTGGCTCAGGCACTAAAAGCATCTGCCTACAATGTGGGAGACCCGGGTTTGATCCCTGGGTCAGGAAGATCCCCTGGAGAAGGAAATGGCAACCCACTCCAGTACTCTTGCCTGGAGAATCCCGTGGATGGAAGAGCCTGCTGCTACTGCTAAGTCGCTTCAGTCATGTCCGACTCTGTGCGACCCCATAGACGGCAGCCCACCAGGCTCCCCCGTCCCTGGGATTCTCCAGGCAAGAACCCTGGAGTGGGTTGCCATAGAGCCTGGTAGGTTACAATCCACGGGGTCGCAAAGAGTCAGACATGACTGAGCAATTTCTCTTTCACTTTCATTACTCTATTAGATCTCGAATAGAGAACTGTTACCCTATAGGGAGAACTGTTACTATGACAACAGAGAGGAGCTAACACTGTAGAAGAGGAACCATTACTGTAGGGGGGCTATGACAATAGAAGAGGAGTAATACAATGAAGGGGGACTATTATTACAGAGGGGCGACTATGACAGTAGCGGAGCACAGTTACTGTAGAAGTGAAGTTTTGAGAATAGAGGGCTATTACTCTAAACCCTATGACATTAGTGTTGGTCGTTCAGTCGTGTCCGACTCTTTGTGACTCCATGGACTGACCGCACGGAGCCCACCAAGCTCCTCTGTCCATGGGATTCTCCAGCTAAGAATACTGGAGTGGGTTGCCATGCCTTTCTCCAACTATGATATTAGAGGGGGCTGTTACTATAGAAGGGGAACTATCACTGTACAGGGGAGAGTACGACAATAGAAGGGGAGTATTACTGTAGAGGGGGGACTATGACAACAGAAGGGGACTATTACTATAGAGAGGGGACCCTAAGAATAGAGACAACCCCTGTCCATGGAGAGCAGTAAACACAAATACAAAGGTCCAGGCATGTGTTTGCCATGAAAGGAGTCCTGATGGCATGCAGACCAACAGAACACCCACTCATAACAGGAGAGAGGGGACACTCAGACCCTAACTGGAGGCATTCCCAGCTTCTTAGCTGCTCAGGTGGGTGCTTCATCCTGGGAGCCTGTGCAGTCACTTTTACTGCAGCAACAGCCACCAGATGGAGAGACCGCCTCTGGGGAGTGAAGGGCGTGTGACCTTGTGCCTGGGCTCCATTGCACCTAGGATGGAAGCCCCCATACCTGGAGCCCACAGGCTCGACTGGGCCCCTCTCAGCCCCAAGAGGAGGGGGCTGGTGCACAGTGACAGAAAGGGGGACCCTCTGGATGGGGTCACCAGCTCTAGCCTCAGGGAGAGCAGACTTGAGCTGCTGGGGTCTGTCTGTTGGTCCCTGTTTCCCCGCTCCCTTGCTCCTCCTCAAACCCCCACTTAACCTCCTGTGTCTCTCTGCCCCCTCGCCCTACTGTCTGTCTCTCTTCATGTCTCTGTCCATTTCTCTCTGTGTCTGTTTCTCTGTCTCTAGAGCACTTCTCCCCTCTCCACCACCCCATCCTCCTTTCTCTTGGAGAGAAGTCCACAGGTACCAGTTTCTCAGAGCCACGCCTCCACGCCGCCAGCACCGGGTCTTCTGTATGTCCTGTTTTAATTATGCAACACCCCATTTCCTCCCCCAGATTGCCCAGGCTGGGCCTCCGATGGGCTGGCAGGTGAGCTTGCCCGGATCCTTCCTGTGCCACCAAGGTGAACGCAGACTGGATGTCGGCACTGAGTTCTCGGCTCTGGGACATGCCCCCGCACCACCTCTCCATCCCAGGTGAGGCCCCGCATGCTCGGCTCAGAGGGGATGCAGCTGCGAGACGGGTCCAAGTGTGGGAAGCCTCAGAGCCAAACATGCACACATGCAGGCACACACAGGCACACTGAACACACACACGCATGCACACACACACACCAAACACACATGCACACACACACCAAACACACATGCACACATACTGCACACACACACACATACACACACCAGCACCTTCCCTTGTCTGTCCACTTTATCCCATTCAACCCGGAAGGTACGAGAACCCCCGAGAGCCTGCCTTCAGGACACATGCCGGCCTCCCTGGGGGGCGGGATTGTGTTTTCTCAGCCACTCTGTCCTACTCCTGGGGACCCCTCACCTTTCCACCCACGTTTTCCATCAGAGCTTGTGCAGCACCTTCTGCACTTGAGCCTGGAGGACCCAAAGTTTAAGGGGGCCACCCGCCCCCAAAACAACTCGATAAGTGATACCAGAACTACCTAATTAAAATGAGGAACCTCTGACTCCAGCCAATTTGGTTGCAAAAAGTGCTGCAAAGCTCAGCTATAGGCGGGCATCTGGATTTGGGGATGGCCAGTGGTGACCAGGGTGGCGGGCACTTCCAGGGTGACACTGCTGTGCTCAGGCCATCTGAGGGGTGGCCACCAGACACCGTGGCCTGGGAGGGGAGGGTCCCTGCCAGACAGCACCCTGCTCACCTCCTCAAGGTGCAAACGTGCCCCATTCTCCACCGGCACTCCTCTGGCCGTGCAGACACTGGGCCCTGCCCTGGCTCTGTGACACTGGACACTGCCCGCTGGGAGCGCACATGGACAGTTGGACAAACAGGAAGTGCTGTTTTCTATGGAAGGCAGCTTTAGACTCTTTCTCACCCTCTCGACAGCTGTGGGGTTCTATGCCAGCCACCCCACCCTGCCTGGGAGGAGGGGCCCCACACGGCTCTTCCCTTGAGAGTGTGGAGCAGACAGGGAACTGTGGACCCAGTCTCTCGGCCCTTCCGGGTGCTTCCCCGTGGGGAAAGCTGTGGGGGCCCCACAAGGAGGAGGCTTCCGAGTCTTCAGGACCACAGAGGGGCCCTTGGCCGCTCTCCTTCCCGTACCCCTTACAAAATAACTCATGATGCCTCTCCCCCAAGCCCGGGCACCACTCATCTGCTTCTGTCTTTGTAAATTTGCCTGTTCTGGACATCTCTTATAAATGGACAGGTAAAATGTGTCCTTCTGTGTCTGCTTCTCTCACTGACCATCGTGTGTTCAAGGTCCATCCACGATGTAGCCTGTGTCAGAACTTCACTCCTTTTCATGGTGACTCATACACCACTGTGTGCATGGACCACATGCTGCTGACCCACCCATCCATCCATCCACCCATCCATCCACTCATCTATCTGTCCATCCACCCACTCATCTATCCATCCACTCATCCATCCAACCACCCACTCATCCATCCATAAATCCACCCATCCAGCATCCATCCATCCATCCATCCACAAACCAATCCATCATCCACCCATCCACTGATTGATCCATCCACCCACTCACCATCCATCCATCCATCCATCCACTTATCTATCCACCCATCCATCCACTCTTCCATAACATCATCAAATCAAATTATATTATGAACTTGTAAATCCTCCTTCCCATCCCTTGACCCTGAGAATAAATAAGAAAAGAAAAAAAGAGAAAGAAATAAAGCTAGTCCAAACCTATGTTCAGAGACAGAAGGGAAGATTTCTGGATTGTCCCCAGGTGACTGCTAAAGTATGAACCTCTCCACACTGTCTCTGAAACAGATCACACAGATTTAAAAGGGAAAAGAATAAGTAAAACCACACATAAATGACCACAACATTGGCGTCATAAAGAGCCTGAAAATACTATGAATAATTTCAAAGCACTTGTAACTAGAGAGGGTCTGTCTGTGCTCAGTTGTGTCTGACTCTTTGCAGCCCCATGGACTGTACCCGCCAGGCTCCTCTGTCCATGGGATTCTCCAAGCAAGAATAATGGAGTAGGTTGTCATTCCCTTCCCAGGGGATCTTCCCAACCCAGGGATCTCCCCTGCATCTTTTATGCCTCCTGCTTTGGCAAGTAGGCTCTTTGCCACGAGCACCACCTGGGAAACAACAAACCATAAAATCAAAAGCCATCTTAAGGCTTTCCTGTCCCAAAACGGGATTCCTTAAATAAATTGACTTTCACTTTCACACTTCTGCAGAGACCCCCATTTCGAGACAAGATTCAGTTCCCAGGACTCAGTGGATATGACTTTCGGGACTCTGCCATACCCCGCGGTGCTATAGCTGTGCATCCTTAGGGCAGCTTGGGGGCACAGAGGACAGGCTCAGGGGGTGATGTGTCCCCCACCTGGTTTGCCTGCAGGGAGCCACAGCATAATGACCTACTGCCTGAACAAGAAGTCACCCATCTCTCACAAGGAGTCGAGGCTGCTGCAGCTTCTGGGCAAAGTGCTGCCATGTGTCACCTTGCCCGTGGTGTTCAAGAGGTCCACCACCCAGGTGAGGGTCTGCGGGCACTCCCGGGCCCTGGACCCAGCTCCAGCCGCTAGTGTCACCCACAGGGGGCGGTTTCCTTATCCCTCTTGGGGAAATGGGATTGAGAACAAACCTGCTGTAAAGCAGAATTGCTGTTTAGTCACTCAGTCATGTCTGACTCATTGCGACCCCATGGACTGTGGTCTGCCAGGCTCCTCTGTTCATGGGATTCTGCAGGCAAGAATACTGGAGTGTGTTTCCATGCCCTCCTGCAGGAGATCTTCCAACCCAGAGAGCCTCCCAGAAAGGTAGGAAAGGACACAGCTTTACTGTAGAACCAGCCTGAAGCCAGAACAGGGACCCATGGACTAACAGCATCACCCTCTGAAGTCACAGAGGCCGGGGGAGCTGGGAGGGGAAGGGGGAGGCTGGGTCCCACCCTTTGTGCAGCTGAGCTGACACTAGAGCTCCTTCCTGGTCCCAGATAAGCAATAGCTGAGTTTCCATGTCCTCTGAGGTGGGTTTACGTTTGCACCCCAGCACCCCCTCCAGGGAGACTTTCTTGCTGGTGCAGATGGTAAAGAATCAGCCTGCAATGCGTGGGACCTGGGCTAGATCCCTGGATCGGGAAGATCCCATGGAGGAGAAAATGGCACCCCACTGTAGTATTCTCACATGGGAAGTCCCATGGACAGAGGAGCCCGGAAGGCTAGAGTCCATGGGGTCACAGAGAGTCGAGACGACTGAAGTGACTGAGAACACATGCACGCATTCACACCCCTCCCCTGTAGTGCTTCTCCTGGGTGGATCGGGGGTTTTATGGGGCACAGAGAAGCCAGGGTGGGAGGCAGTCATTGTGGAGGATGGAGAGGAGTCAATGGCGGGGGCCCTGTCTGTGCGGAGGGGGCACCCAATTGACAGTGGTCCTGTCACTGGCACACACATTGCCCAGGGGGTGGATGCAGGATGGGGTAGAAAACCCATCTGGGCTCAGGAGCCCTCAGGAGCAGGGGCCCACCTGGGCAGGACAGATGGCCCCTGCCTTCCTGTACCCGCACTTGAGGGGCACTCATATTCCTGGTTTTTCTGCTCCTGGGCTGGTCCTCCCAAGAGGACAAGAGGCTGTCAAGCACAGCTCTTACCTGTGTGATTGCTTCCTCCTGGGAGGTCCCCGGTTGCTGGAATCCTCCTCAGGGGATCTGATTGGCAGAGAGCCAGGGCTGGAATGGGAACAACTACATTCTTGCTTGCATCAGGTGCCTAAGCCTGGCCTTAAGAGCTCACACCCAGAGAAGGGAGCGAGCAGCAGGGGGTCCACCAGAGCCCAGGAGTCCTGCAGGACTGGGGTCCCTCTGCTCGGAGGGCCCCTTGGTGCTGGGTCCCTCTCTTCTGCATCCCTCCAGGGCAGGGTCCCCTCCATACTGGGGGACCTCGGTGCCATGGTCTCAAGTGGTATGGCTCCCAAAGAGACCTGGGTGTGTGCGGGGTGGGGGGCACAGGTGGTGGTCTTTCAGGGGGTGTTTAAGATCAGCGGCTGCAGCAGCACTGCATTTAATCCTTGTAGTGGATGGCAAGTGCCTGACCATAGCTGACAATATTCATATGAGTCTTTGTTTTTTCTTTTAATTTGGATTGGGGGGTGGGGCTGTGACATCCTTTCCCATTTTTTATCCTTATATCTTTTTCTTTTTCTATTATGACTCTGTGTAGAGAATACAGTACCATTTTCTGCTACTAGTTTATGTTAATATTAGTTTTTGCTTTTTCTTTTATTTTGGATAGAGAGAATCTATTATTTTCTTCCCCACTTTTTTATCCTTATGTTTTTTTTTTTTTTCTTTTTCCATTATGACTCCTCGTAGAGGACACAGTACATTTTCTGTTACAAATTTATATTAGGGCTTCCCTGGTGGCTAGTTGGTAAAGAATCTGCTTGCAATGAGGGTGATGTGGGTTCGATCCTGGGTTGGGAAGATCTGGAGAAGGGAAAGGCAACCCACTCCAGTAATCTTGCCTGGATAATTCCATGGACAGAGGGGTCTGGTGGGCTACAGTCCACCGGATCAAAATGACTTGGAAACAACTGAGCAACTTTCAATTTTCAATGTACGTTAAAGTTATTTTTTGCTTTTTCCTGTCTTATTTGTGTCGTGGACAGATGTTTTGTCCTTTTGTTCTCTTCCCTTGATTCCTTTTTGCCTTTCCTAGTGCTGTTTGTGGGGGTGGGCACAGATCTCTGTGGGTCTAGTGTATCCTCATGTCCAAGGGTCCAGCTTGGGTGTCATGGAGCCTTGGCGTTGAGCCCACAGGGAGCTTCCACCCAGGGACTGCCTGAAGGAGTGTGAGGCTGGACTCTGCAGGAACACCCCCCCAAGACCACAATCTCGACCCGGGCTCTGTGCTCCACATGACCATTGACCCTGGGGACCCTGTTCCCAGAAGCAGTGCCTCAACCCCAGCAGCACCAACATGGTTGATTTCACAGTGGCCGATGTGGCCCTCAGTTGGGCATCCTCAGTGCATGCCCAGCCCCTGAGTTGGGGGCTGCCCTCTGTGCCCAGCACAGATGACCAACCTCTGTGTGCAGGTGCTGAGCATCATGAAGCACCTGGATGCTGGCGTGAGGACCTGCAGATGCCGCACATGGAGGAGGCTACCGAGAGGAACCTGCACTCTGGCCACATGGTGTACATGACGGCCCTCATGGAGGTGGGGGTGGGGGCAGGGGTACGGACGGGGGGCGGTCCGCCAGCCAGGGACACCCACGTCTGGTCCAGGCAGGAGGGGGAGGGCCTCTGAGGGGATGGGCACACGTCCACTCAGGTGGACATGTGGTCACTCCAGGCAGGAGAGGCTGACCTCTAAGGGGACAACACAGGTCTACTCCAGTAAGAAGACACTGACCTCTAAGGGGACAACACAGGTCCACTCCAGTTAGAAGATGCTGACTTCTAAGGGGACGGACACACATCCACTCAGACGGACACACGTCCACTCAGATGGACACACAGTCACTCCAGACAGGAGAGGCTGACCTCTAAGGGGACAACCTCTAATGGGACAGACACACGTCCACTCCAGGCATGAAAGGGCTGACCTCTGGCATCAGTCACTCAGAATTCCCGACCAACGTGCGTTTCTGAACTCACAACTGCACCCCTGGCCTCTGGGGTGTTTCCCAGAATTTGGCTATACCAGGTCCCTGACACGTCTTTTCCTGTGTCCAGTTTTGGAGTGTCCAGTCCATTCTCTCGGCTGCTGGCCAAATCACTCAATGTCTCACTCTGGCCTCAGACCCCAGTGCCCCCACCACAGAACCTAAAGACCCTTGGGGTCTGGAGGTTCTGTCCTGGGCCTCAGTGTACATGTACCCTCCTGGCCTCGTACGCTCCCTGGAGTACAGACTTCACACAGTATGATAAGCAATGCTCTCTGCTGCTGTGCATGCACACACACATGCATATCCGTGCACACACAGACCCTGAACACATGCACACCTGTGTGTGCACCTGTACCTACTGGAGTGTGTACATACACACACACACACACACACACACACACCAGCACACCAGAGCAATGCCACGGCTCCCCACTGCCACTCAGGAGAGGCTGGGTCCCTTGGGAGCATGACATAAAGACATGCTTTATGTCTTTGTGTGTCAGGACACCCCAACCTGACTGTAGAGTGGCTGTGCTGGGGGAATTCCCCACCCATGACCCTCTGTTTCTCACTACAAGGCCCTTCACCCCACCCCACCCAGGACATGATCATGGAGATCTGAGTGGCTGGAGAAGCACCCCCAGGAAGTGGTTATCCTGGCATGCAGGAACTTCGAGGGCATGATACAGGACCTGCACGAGTACCTGATGGGCTGCATCAAGAACATCTTTGGGGACATGCTGTGTCCCCGTGGGGTGTGAGCAGGGGCCACAGGCTCCCCATGCTCTTGGAAGCGGGGGTGGTGGGAGCACTAGGCCTCACTGTAATCAGACTATCTGCTCGCTGTGTGAGGCTGATTCAGGCACCAGGTGATGCTGCTCATGGAACCCCAGTAATCCACCCACCACTGTCTTCACTCAAACACCCCAATGACCAGCCCATCACTGGTCACAGGCACCCCCAATAATCCACCCTGCCTGGTCTCTATTCAGACACCCCCAAAATCCATCAATCATGCCTCATGATGCCCCAGTAATCCACCTGCTGTTTTCTATCAAAAACCCCAATAATCCATCCACCTCTGTTTCCACTCAGGCACCCCAATAATCGACCCATCACTGCTCAAGACACCCAAGTAATCTACCCACCACTGTCTCCACTCAAACACCCCCAAAATCTACCAATCACTGCTCAAGACACCCCAATAACCCACCCATCACCGTCTCCACTCAGACACCCTAGTAATCGACCCACTAGTGTCTCTACTCAGACATGCCAATAACCCACCCATGACTGTCTCTTCTCACAGAGAACCCAATAACCAGCCCATCACTGCTCATAGACACCCTAATAATCCACACATCACTGTAGCTTCTCGGACACCCCCAATAACTGACACATTGTGTCACAGGGCACCCAATAACCCCTGTGCACATGTCTCATGGGCACCCGGATGATTCTCCCCCTAGGAGGTGCTGACTCTGCACCAGCTGTGGTCCCAGGGCCAGCAGGTCATCCTGTCGTACAAGGACGAGGCATCCATGAGTCAGCATGCAGAACTGTGGCCCGGTATCCCCTACTGGTGGGGGAACCAGGTGAAGCCCTGAGACCTCGTCCAGTACCTGGAGCTCATGAAGAGCTGAAGCCACCCAGGGGAGTGCTGCTTTCAAACCGGGACACCTGGCCACATGCATGTCCTAGCGCATGGGGCTGGCTTTGGGTTCACGTGGAGAAATGGAACAGGATGTATTAGGGGACGTTATTCTGTTCAGCACATGGGGACCAGGGAGTGGACATCCTTGGGGACGTTACTGTGTCCACCACAGGGGGTCAGGATGTAGGCAGGATGTGGACATCCATGTGGACATTATTGTGTCCACCACACGGGGCCAGGACATGGACATCTTTGGGGTCACTGTCCAGCCCACCTGCCCTTTGTAACAGGAGAAATTCATGAATCAACACCCCTGTGAGCCCCTGCTGTCTGAACTTTGGTCTCTGTCGGACATCTGAATCTCTGACCTCTGCGGAGGCCAGAGTCTGGGTGAGTGATGGCACAGCTTGGTGACTGCGTGGGCAGGTGACCCCATGGGTTAGGGGTCGCATGGGTGGGTGACTGTGTGGGTGGGTGACCCCATGGGTTACTGGTCACATGGGCAGGAGACCATGTTGGTTGGAGACTGCGTGGGTGGGTGACTGTGTGGGTGGGTGACCGGTTTGAGTTGCTGAGTGCAGGGTGGGTTACCATGTGAGTTGCTGACCCGGAGAGTGGGTGACCCCATGGGCGGGTGACGGTGTGAGTGGGTCATCATGTGGACAGGTGAGCGCATGTCCTCGCAGGTTAGTGACCACATGGGTGGGTGCCCACGGGGCTTGGTGGCCAGTGGAGGGATCACTGCATGGGGTAGTGACCCCATGGGTGGGTGACCACGTGAGTCGGTGCCCACACGGTTTGGTTGGCCACATGACTCCATGGGTTAGTGGCTGCACACGTGGGCAGCTGACCCCACAGCTGGCACCATGAACAGCAGCCCCTCTCTTGTCCCAGGCAGGC
Source organism: Bubalus bubalis (assembly GCF_019923935.1). Lineage (NCBI taxonomy): Eukaryota > Metazoa > Chordata > Mammalia > Artiodactyla > Bovidae > Bubalus > Bubalus bubalis. The sequence goes on along the minus strand of NC_059181.1, from coordinate 7,134,461 downwards.
TGATGGTGGCCGGCATCAACCTCTCAGAGAACCTGGAGTTTGTCTGCATCCACCCGGCCTGGTCCCTGGAGAAGCTGACCCAGTGGGGGCTCCCCTACCTTTGTGCATGGGTGCGGGGCCAGTGCCCGGGGTCGGCCACCGGCCGTACCAACACCGTCGCAGGCGAATTCATCTGGGCCGACGGGTTGGCGACATCATCGGGTTGAACTGGAAGCTGCTTCGGGCTGACGTACTGTGCATGTGTGGAGCTGGGCATCACAGAGGCTGCGTCTCAGTCATGTCCTGCGACGTTACAGGCCTTAACCGGAAGCCGCCTCGGGGCTGAGGGATGGCGCACCGAGGAGCTGGGCCTTGCGGAGGCAGCTCCTCGTTCACATCCTGTGATGTCACTGGGCTGAACCGAAAGCTGCTTCGGGGCTGAGGGACGGCACATGGGTAGAGCTGGGTATCATGGAGGCTGCGTCTCAGTCACGTCCTGTGACGTCACCGGCCTGAACCGGAAGTGCCTCGGGGCTGTCCGTTGGCACGCTGAGGAGCTGGGCATTGTGGAGGCCATTCTCAGCCCTGTCCTTTGGGGCTTGTCATCCGTCCGCGCGTCCACTGAATGTGGGTGACTGCCGAGGTGGGCCAGGTGGCAGGGTCCATGGTCTCCTCGGTCCTCCGTGTGTCTCTCGGTGACTGCAGGGTGTGAGGTGATGATTAAAGGTGAGTGTACTCAGAGAACCTGGAGTTTGTCCGCGTCCACCCGGCCTAGTCCCTGGAGAAGCTGACCCAGTGGGGGCTCCCCTACTTTTGCGCATGGGTGCGGGGCCAGTGCCCAGGGTCAGCCACCGGCCGTACCAACACCGTCACAGGCAAATTCATCTGGGCCAACGGGTTTGTTGGTTCTCGGGTCTGTGGCTTCCCCATGGGAGAGGCTGGGGTGGCCGCCTCCCCCTGGGCACTGAGACTAGCAGACGGTGACCCCCAGCTGGGGAGGGGAGGAGGCACTATGACATAGTGTCCATAGGAGGGGACTGAGCGCATAGCGATCCCACTGAGAAATCCCTTTTATTAGATAAGGGGCTTCCCTGGTGGCTCACTTAAGAAGGCCTTCTTATCTCTCCTTGCTAG